>NC_048301.1:93012395-93107436 GCF_013100865.1 Trachemys scripta elegans
ACTGACCCAGATCACTTGGTAAGGTGGCCTCATTTGACAATATGCATTTTCACACAGATAAATGTAAAAGCCACCAGGGAACAAAATGTGTAGGTCACTCTGTCGAGATGGGGGACTTAGGGATCATGACAAGAACCAGTTAAACATCTGCTCCCAGTGCATTGCTGTAGCTCAGAGGGCTAATATGATCCTTGCATGTATAAGCAAGGGAATATCTAGAAGGAGAAGGTAGTGGCAGCAGTTCTATATATAGCATTAGTGAGACCATTTTTGGAATAGTGTGTCCAATTCTGATGTCTGCACTTTTTAAATGATGTTGAAAAATTGGAGAGAGTTCAGAAAAGGATTACAAGAATGATTCAAGTACTGGAAAACATGCCTTTTTGTGAGAAACTTAAGAAGCTATTTAATGTATCTAAGAGAAGGTTAACAGGTGACTTGATAAAAGTCTACAAGTATCTACCTGGGGAAGAGACTGCTGATTGTAGATGGCTTTTTAATCTATCAGAAAAAGCTAGACAAATTCAGACTGGAATAAGGGGCAACATTTTAACAATGAAGGTAGTTAACCATTGCAATGACTTATCTTGAGATGTGGTGGAGTCTCTATCACTTGAAGTCTTTGACTTAATATGGATATTTTTTCTAGAATATATGCTACAGCTCAGACAGAAGTTATGGGCTTTGTTCAGACATGATCACGTAAGGTCCAGTGACCTAACTTTTGCAAGAGGTCAGACTAAAATCTATAAATCTATGGTCTTGCACGAGTAATTATCGCCCTCAGTACCTAGAGTCTTCTAGTATGTTCCTTATTTAACTTAGTAATTCAGTGAGCACCCCATAGCTCAGCTTTGACCATTACTAGCTCTCCAATTCTACTCTGCTCACCAGCTCTTAGTTTTGGTACCTTGTACTGGGATTCCCTAAAGAGAGTTCCAATACCTTTGTATCTGTTTTTTGTCTGATTGTCCTTTAAAGCTTAGGCTTCATTCCACCACCCAGCTCTGCAGCAGTAGAGCCTGTTTGGCTCAGAGGAGCCTCTTTTTTTTGCCTCCAGCTTCCTCCTCTCTTCCCCCCTTGCCTCCCCCCCCCCATACTGATGGTGCTTTGTATCAACCAGGATAAGGCAAAACTTAGAAACATCATAAAAGTTAACAGTTGTTTTTATTAGAATACAACTTTAGACATTTTTAGGCATATTATCACATGGCCAGGTATGATAAAGCTTCTAAAACATCCTCCAGATGTTCTTGTAGTCACCTTTCCTTCTCCAGATGTTAATCTTTCTCACCTTGCAACAGTTTCCAGAGGAAGAAATCCACATATCTGTTCTTTAAAATTCCATACAAAGGTGACCTTCCCCTAACAACTGTTTGTTTGTTTGTTTTTAATAATTTTTGTTATGTTCCTGGTATATTTTTGTGGTGCTCCTTTTTTAATTCCATTTTATAATCTGCTTTCAGCTCCCAAAGGAAGGTAAACCTTTCCAATTAACACACTTCTATTGTTAGAATTTCCATTTGCCTTTATTGATTATCTCTGTTGGAATTTAGATTATGATTGTGCAAGGATTAAAACTTATGCCAGACAAATGCTTAGTCAATTAGTATGCATAACATAGCTAACTAGTCATGGCAAGCGTGCATTGCTAATTTTCTACTGACTAATGGGCATGAATAATTTTCTCTTGAGTAATCATGAATGATATGTCTTTTCCTGATATGGCATAAAGCTGATTTGTCAAGGCATCATGTCACCTAATAGAAAGCCATGTCACAATATATCACAATACATCCAGCAAGAGATCCTAGTGTAAGGTATAAAACACTAATATTATGAAATACATAGCACTAGTAAGCATAACTCTAGAGCCTTAGAAATTAAAGTTACAAATTTTAGCAAGGGATATCAGTCTTCTCATGCTTCAAAGTGCAAGACTATCACTTGATGTGATCAGGATGTAACTTGCTATCCAACTTTTAATAGAAACTTAGTTACAGTGATTGCCCTTATAATATCAGTATTTGTGAGCGGTTAAACATATTGATTCCCGAAATACCAGAGTTTTTCCCTGTACTCATTTTAAGTGGTGGCTGCTGTAAATGTATTAACAGATTTCGGTATTCTGAAGAATCGGATATCAGACGCAATTAGAATCAGAGTGCTACACTAGAGGGACTATTTATCTGGTCAACTTTAATTAAAAAATCACAACAGAGTGAGGGGATCCTGTGACTAACAGGGCTGGAAAAATGGGAGCGGTCTGATGGGCTAACAAATTGACATGGGGGAAAAAAAGACAGTCTCAGACCTTGCTAGCTGTATTATTGTGAAATAATCAATCCATGACAGCAGAACTTGGGGGTACAGAATTCCATCCCCAAAATAAACATTTTTTCTGCTCTATCTGTGGATCCAAATCCAAAAGTCCTTGCTCAGGCAAAACTCCCATTTCTTCAATGAGAGCTTTGCCTGAGCAAGGACTTCAGGATTTGTCCCACAGTTAATTTAACATATCACTAGACAAAAACAAAGCACAAGACCAAATCAGCCAGCATTTTCTAATTCTGTAACTTGATATAGTTACAGTGGGAGAAATCAGCCTGTTTTGGCGAGTCATGGAGGAGAGCAAACCCTTAGGCCTGGAAGAAGTATGAACTCCACAGCTGGGCACGAGCAGAGTTTTCTTGTTCGATATGGCTGTGAAATCCAAGCCACATAACAGTGTTGTCAGCTTATTTGTTATTACAGCTGTGCCGTTTTCCATGGTCATTACATCCTCCACCCTTTGTGAGCCTTCACCAGCAAAGTAGGTTATCATACAGGCACCAGATCTTTTATATAAAATCATCTTACATAAAATCAATTTACATAAAATGGCAACAATCATGCAATAGGAGATAGTAGTTTCTTCAGTTAGGTCTCTGATGCTTTTCCAAAATTTCTGGGCAAAGCCACCAAGTATGAAGAAGGGATACCCTTTCACCACACAGTTCTTAGCTCTCTGAAAAGCTTTGGGCATTGAAAGCATGCAACTGGACAGGCATAGCCCATTAACTTTCCCTCTTGAAAGATGTTACCAGAATGTTTCCAAAACAGGCTGATCGGTTTGCTCATCATTAGCTGGGGCCAACCGGAGATGTTTGAATCTTAACTCCAGTGCCTAGGGACTTTGTTTGATTATTGCAAGCCAGGGAGCTTGTACCACTGTGTATCACCTTGAATCTGAATTAAAGATTTTAGGCTGCATCATAGGGAAAAGCATAGATTGGACATGGGATAGAAGCAATTTGCCAATCTGCTATGCACCTAGGTACTATAGTGCTGGATATTTTATAACCTATAAATCATGGAGCAGATAAACAGTATCTTTCCAAATATCATCACATGTGCAGCCAGTCTGCTTATAATAAACTAAAGGGAACTGGTCAACTTAATTATTATTATCTATATTATCATACTACCTAGGAGTTCTAGTCAAGGACCAGGACCCAACTGTTCTTGGCAGTGTACAATCAGAAGAAAAAAGACAGTCCTTGCCCCAAAGAGCTAACAATGTAAGTGTAAGAAAAAAAGACAACAGACAGACACAGACAGATGGGGGAATACAAAAGTACAATGAGACAATATTGGTCAGCATGTGGTTTTAGCACACCAGCAGCATAACCATTATCAAGTTTTTAGACACCGAATGGGCAAATCTTTACCTGCATTTGTAACATTTGTAAAATTAGATTACAAAAACTGAAAGAAAATCTGATTTAGCCTTTCAGTTGTCTGTTTACTCTGCATTTGTCTTCAGCCCCTACAATAAAATTAGTTGTCTATTTCACTTTCCAGATCTCGACACAACAACGTTGAGAATGTGTAAATATTTCAAAGGAACAGCTTCTCTTTGAATGTTTAGAAAAAGGTGATGGAAATATTTTAAAATCTTGTGATGATAAGCTGAGGTCTATGCAGAAATCCTCCCTCCGTGTTGTTACTGGTGACTCTGCCATGAGGCATCTGAGTCAGTGTGTTCCACCCAGTAGTCTTTCCTTTGTATGCCACTCAGGAAAACATGAAAGTTAAAAGCAGAATACAATAAATTAATACCCCAGCTCCCAGCTTTACTCATCACTGGTAATTTAACAGAGAATAGCTCTCCTAGATGAAGAATCCATGCTGGGGAGCTATTTCCACTATCCTGGAAATGTATAGTGCACCTATACTCATTCCATAAGGAACCCAGTCTAACCCAGCAGCAACAAGCCTTCATCAATGAACAATCTGGTGACACTGAGGGACATATTCCAAAACTAGGTGATGGCCAGCTAAGGCCACTCACAGTTTCCTTCCATAGCCTCCACTTCATTTCACTCTGCTACTGCTGTCCCCTGGGCTGTTTACAAGGAAAGCCTTTGCTACTACTATCTGGAGCACTTGCAACAGGTGAGCTTTGTCCTCCACAGCCTGGTCCATGGACCTCTGGTATTGTGACTTTGCCCAGAGAACTCCAGTCTGCCGCCCTAAGGAGCCTTACTTAGTTGGAGAACCGGGAATGCAGGGGATGGGGGTGCAGGCGCATCATTCTCTTCCATTTGTTACTCTCTTTTTCCGACTGACATGAAAGCCCTCTGTGTTTTATTTAATGTCTCTGTCCCCTGAGTCTCACCTCTTGAGACTCTGTTACAGCTAACCCACTATCATGGCCGTGGTCATATTTGTTTAATAATGATTTTGACTTATTACCTTTTCTTGGGATCACAGACTTCCTCATCTCCTTCCTCTTGCCTGTCCTGTTAGCTCCTACAGTTCTCTGTGTAGCTTGAGTGAATAGCCACATCTTGCTATTGTCTGGACACTTGGTTGCCTATGGCATGTTACAATATCTTGATTGTGTGGCTGGTTTCTTTTCTGAAGTAACACCAATGTATTCCCCTTCAGTAGCATTGTGGTTAATCTTCCTTTGCCATTTTCAAGGGGTTCTTCCTCGGGAAAGGGCAATTTTTGGTAAAAATTTAGGAGTCAGGTTTGCCAGGAGAGAAGGAACAGTGCAGTTTTATTAATTACCTGAGTGCTTAGCTCAGTCTGAGTCTTTGAAGGCTTCTGGAAATTTCTAGTTCAAACAGGTCATTCTCAACACAGGAGTAAGCATGGTTACTCTAAAACACTTTTCTGTGCGCATGGGAATTCATTCAATATTTTACCCCTTTACTTTCCCTCAGATGCCACATAACCTGGATAGCCTCCTTCTGAATGAGGAGAGATGGATACTATCAGCATGATCTCTGGAACAGTCTGCCTTGTCACTCAGCTCTGTGTCACCATCCAGAGTAGGGTACTATACAGTAGAGAGAGAGAGAGTAAAAAAGGTGGCCCAGGACCTCATGAGAGATGCTAACAAAGGGCCTGATCCAAAGTCTATGGAAATCAATGGGTTTTGCATCAGGTCCATATTAACTGGAGAAAAAAATGCAGATGCTCTTCTGCATCTTTTCCTTTTTGTCTTTCTGGTATTTCTTTATATCCCCACTTTCTCCCACCCCCAACTACTCTACCACACTTTGAACCAAAATAACTTTTACAGCTACTTTGCTATACTCAGTGAGTCTTAAATTCAGCATCAAAAAGTCCAGATAATGAGGTGATTTTCCCTAGCTTTTGAAATTTTTCTTTTTTGTCATCTTTCGTTGCTTCTGCCTGTGTTCACAATACCTCTCTCTCCTTGCAAATGTCCTACATTTTTACACTGCTATACTGCAGGTCAGATAACTCTGGTAAACTGAGAATTAGCTGAGTGAAAAACAGAGCACTTGAATACATTCCCAGCATGGAATTATTTCCAGGTACACTTCACAGGAAATCACTTAGGTAGCAAAAGTCAGTGGAAACTGACAGGTTTTGCTTGGGTTCAGGTTGTAACCATCCAAAAACCCAGCAATTCCCAAATTAAACCATAAATCGGTCCTGATTCACTTAAAATTGGCCCAAGCTCTTTTGAAACTCAACCCAGCTGAACCATTTGGCAAACTTGGCCTGAGTTTTGATTTATTGATGAAATCTGGTTCTGCTGCTGTTCTGGAAGTTTCACATCCCTTCACTTCTCATTCAGTGGTCCCCAGTAACTCAATACCATGCACATGATGGGGAAAAGGGACATAAAAAATATCTGAATGGACTCCCAAGCACAAATACAAAGCGGGGCCCTTCTACTCAAATTGAATGCACTCCTTTTGCCATTAACCCAAAATGTCCATACTAACCTACACCACCTTCTTTTCCACAAGTCCTTGGTGTGCCTCTCCATTCCTCATCTCTACTCCCCGGTATTGTCGCTCTCCTCCACCCCCTCACAGATGTCCCTGGCTCTACACATGCCCCCAGCATCTATTCCTGCTTACCACATCGTGGCTGGCAAAAGAGGCTGCTGTTGGCTGCCTTCCCACTTGTGATTTCCACAGCTGGCTGTTCCAGGAGCTACAGAGGTATGGGGAAGCAGCATACAGAGCCAGATGGGCAGGGAGCTTCAAAGGAGCTGGCAGCTACTTTTATCTGCTCCCTTACAGCAGCAGGAGCTCCCTGTAGTGAGGGCAGAGAATTGGCAGCTTTCTCTGAATTGCTGGTTGCTTCTTCCCTCTGGTTATCCCTGTTGCTGCTGCTGCTTCCCCCTCTGCAGTGGAAGGGGCAGGCAATGGAGCCTGACTGTGCCTACTGAGGTAGCAGCAACTTCTGCTACATGACCTTAAAAGCCTACTTGGGCCAGCATAAGATTACTTTTAACAAACGGAAATATCAGGAAGGCACCATAATGTCCTTAATGCTGCAAGACATTCCAGCATTTATTCAGTGCGTCAATCTGGCAACATTAGATAGATCTTTACATACCATTCATCTTAATAGGCATTCCATTAAACGTGCAATACAATCTGATACCAGCACAGGGTTAAAAATCAAAAATTAAAATGAGACAAGCAGTGAACCAGTCCACTACCAGTGCCTCTTGTTTACAGTTTCACTCTACCGTGTGTCTGTCTTGGAAAGCAGTTTCTGCCTGCCAGCTGTGTTTGCAAGGTTAGGGGAAAATAGAAGTAACAGAAAAGTATATTTGGCACCCGCTAAGTACAGGGACTGCATGGTCCTAGGAGTCTCCTGTTCTGATATTCTGGGTATTCCTGCAATAAAAATAAATGAATTAATAAATAATGTAAATTCTAAAATCTCCATTTTCCAATATTTGATCTTCATTCACTAATATCTGGGCCTTCCTTTGTACTACTATGAGAAGCTTGTATCATGTGGTCCTCAAAACAGCAAAAGCTATCTGATTGGCAGTTATGAAGCCTGATTCAAGTATCAAGAGACTCAGTTAGTGAGACATATACACAGTCGAATATAGGATAATAGTAGATAGATATATGCACACTTGTATTCTTAAATGAAAACTTCATCAGTGAACACAAGTTCAATTCAAATACCTGAATTGTAATATTAGATAATATCTAACCATTAGTCACTGTCTCCTTCAGATGATTGCATATGTGAGAGTTTTCTGTGTTCTAGAGACCCGATCCTACCTTTTCATCCACTGCACGTTACCATTTGTGTATTGAGGATTACAATGGACAGAGTACTGAATAATGCCTTTACTTTGATTACACATGTATCGTCCTATCTGAACGCCTGAACTCAAATTATGTGGGCACCATTCGGCACCAATGACTGAAGCACAAGTGAATCTTGAAAAGTGTTGGATTGAACATTGTTAGGCTCAGTTGTGCATCTTTTCGATACTATTTTTATTAATGATTATTATAGCAGCATATAGCGTCCTAAGTCAGAATCGGGGCCCCATTGTGCAAAGCATTGTATGAACATAATATAAGACAGACCCAAGCAAGTTAATCCTATGTACATATACAAAAAAAAAAAAGGATTTAATTTTCAATGGTGCCAATTCAGACCTGAGGTGGGCATTTATAATTCTTTATGTGTTCACTGTCCCAGCACTTACTACTTAGCATCTATATGAAAGAATATTAATGATCAAGAGACAGTGTCTAGTTTAATGGTCCATTATATCAGTGTTCCCAAAAGAGTGGAGCACCCTCTTTGGGAGCCATAAAGGATTAGCCAGGGTCAGGGGGTCAATTGTTCTGCAGAGTCTCAACTTTGTTTAAAAAACTTACTCTCTAGGTGTTGTGGTTGTGAAAGAAAACCTTGACAATGTCCTGGTCTACACCTAAAACTTAGGTTGACCTAGCTACATTATGTGTCTCAGGGCTGTAAAAAAATTTCACACCCTGAGCACCGTAGTTAGGTTGACTTAACCCTGGGTGTAGTCACGGCTCGGTCAATGGAAGGATTCTTCCATCAACCTAGATACTGCCTTTCGGAGAGGTGGATTGCCTACATCAACAAATAAACCCCTTCCGAAAATGTAGGAAACGTTTACACTACGATGGCATTACAGTGGCAGAGCTGCATTACAGAGCATTACAGCCATAGCTCTGCTGCTGTAGCGGCTGTAATGTAGACGTACCCAATGTGAGAGGAGTGTAAGTGATGCACTAATGACTGTGTGAGTTTACAGAGAGCCTGAAACAATAGCTCTAAGGTGTGAACTGCCCCTTTTGTTCAGGGGGTACTAACTCAGAAGCCCAAGGATGATGCTGTAAATGTCACCATTGTTATCTATTGTACTACTTATTATCGCCGCTTGTAAGAAAGGAGAGGAAGTATCATATAAAAAGCACTCCCGGTGTTTCCCAAAGGAGATAATGGACGAGTTTGGGTACGGAACAGAGATGTATAAAGGAAGATGTGCACATGGGGAGGTTGCAGAGCAAGCATGATTGGTTTCATTTCCTTGAAGAGTGGTTCTGCTTTCAGAAATTTGGGAAACTTTGAGTTAGACATCTGTCTCTCTCTCTCTTTATAATTTACCTAATCTATACATACGGAGAGAGAGAATTTATATAGATAGACTGATAAATTAATTTCTCCTTGTCCGTCTAATCAGGGCATGTGTGTACATATATAAAAATGTGTGTGTACGTTCACATGCTCATTTACTAAATCTGATAATTTTACCTATATTATTATTTATATTACAGTAGCGCCTAGAGGGCCCCTGCCAACATGGGAGCCAGCTGTGCAAAACATGGTACATCACATAGTGAGAGACAGTTCCTGTCATGAAGAGTTTGTAATCTAAATTGACAAGATAAACAAAGGTGGGAAGGGAAACAGAGGCACAGAAACGTCACATGGGAGGTCAGTGGCCAAGCCAAGAATAAAACCCAGTTCTCCTGATTTCTAGTGCCCTATTCCCTCCTAGACCATGTTGTCTCCCACTTTACAAGAACAGAGAAGTTTACCTCAATATCTGCCATAGATGTATTTGTATTACCCTATACTTACTACGGAAACACCTTAATTACTGTTAATACTGAGGTGAAATTATTTATTAATGTATGTGAATGAGAGAGAGAACAGAACAAAACTGAATAAGGCATTCTACAGGGATGGTATGTAATATATTGTCCCTAGAGGAGGAAGATACACTACTGAAACAGAGTTGATAGTGCTCTGTTTAAATATTTAAGAAGTCCATGCCTCTGAACTATGTTCCTGCTGGCAATAGCATAATGATACTAAATCGCTTGTTTAGGTAGCCATTATTCTGGTGATGCTATGTACCAGCGAAAAGATGTGTGGTTTATTTCATTAGCTTGCTGCCACCACCTGGTTGAGTCTGGATAAACTTATTCACCAAATCTTGGCAGAAACCATTCCATCATGTTTTCTCATATAACCATTTTACAGGAAATCTAACTTAAAATTACACTATGTCTGCCAACTCTTGTTCTCTGATAAATCTATATCAATCAGTATTGAGAGGGAAAGATTCAGTTTTGAAAACTGAAAGGATTTAGGTAAAAAATAATGAAATTTCCAAAGCTTATACCCCAGAGATCTGGCATTGTCTTTGAGTCACTACTGTCAATTAGTCTTTTAAGAATACTCTATTAAACAATGAATAAAATTATTCACTATAACGCACCAAGTTCCCCATAGCATACAAACTAAAATTCATACAGTTGGGTATCCAAAAATTTCCTTTCAACAACTTCATGAAGGAAAAAGTATTTATTTTATTTTCCATGCTGTCAGTCTAGTTTCTGTTCTTCCTAATAAAATATTTGCATAGAAAATTACACTTTTTACCCAGTAATAGCATGGTGTCTTTTTAAACAGTTGGTAGCCGAGTAAGTTTTGTTTTGCAAAACACTCAAGTAAATAAACTGAGGACATTTGCTCATGTAATTCTTACCTTCCTGTTATATTATAGTGCTAAAATGACCTGCTGTACTGTAACACAAAGCACTGCCCATTAAAGCTTAGTTCGTTTTCAGTGAGTAAAATGTTTTATCCAGAGAACTAATTTATAAAAGTGTAAATCACAAATGGACAAATTAGCTTCTGAATGGTTGTTTTGCTCAATTAATCAAGTCCTTAGACTATCCAGCTGAGAAGTACAATTAGAATAGGGAAAAGAAGTGTTTTTAACACACACACAACTTCAAATGGTTTATTACAGATTTGACTAACTGGCATGCTGATGAAGGTAAAATGCAGACTTATTCTGAACTCTAATTAACTGGCTGTAATGTGCACATTTTAATTTTTATTTATTATTTCCTCTAAAGTAAAAACAGGAAAGCTGATATCATAGTCCTTTTAATCACCCATCCACTGTATATCATTAGCATTTGATTATACAAATTGCTTATAAACCCTGTTCCACCTAATAATTTGAGAGTGAAATCATGCATATATAATTTCACCTAGAGTGAGTGTCAACTGGGGATTACACAGAAATGGGGAAGTTATTATTTTATAGTTACATGTTACAGGACATTTTACAGGACATTTTACAATACCCATTTTTCTTGCAGTCTTGCAGTATTAGACATTTTTCCTGATTGTTTGCATTTATGCTCCATTATTTCTGTAACTTTGGATAAAAGGTTGGCCCAGTTTTTTTACTTCCTTTAAGCTCTTTGTACTCCTAGAAACACATTTAATATACTGACCACCATACCCAGTGTGCACATTGCACCACCTAAAATTTTCTTGAATGCTTAGATGGTTGTCAGAAGGCCAAGCAGTTACCAAATTGCAAATTGCATGTTGTGTTGAATACAAAAGGGCTTAAAAATGTGTTTCAGGCAGGGTCATTGTTTTCATGACAGTGGTAGAACATACTGTAGGTGTCCTGTTCACTTGGTGTGCTGTATTCTGTACATCCTATGAGTAAATACAGAGTGGCTGTAGGGCAATGGAACAGACTGCCCTGGGAAGTTGTGGAAGCTTCTTCACTGGAGGTTTCAAAAGGAGGCTGGCTAGCCATCTGTCTTGAATGGTAGACACAACAAATCCTGTATTTTGTCAAGAGGTTAGACTAGATGATTCTTGCGGTCCCTTCTAACCCTATGATTCTATGTAATGAAGCTGTTGTTTGAGGAGGCTAGATTGTGAATGACCTATTCAGGAGACCACATGGCCACACATTTATACTACGAAGTCAAGCACTGTGGTGGATCCACTCCATGAGTAGAGAAATATACTGGAAGACACATCCTATATATATTAAATTGATTAATTATAACAGGCCACAGAATGGTACCTTTTGGTTCATTGAGACGTGCCTACTTTAATACAATTTTATTTGCATTCAGCAAGAGAGACATGAGCAGGATTACCATTCGTCCAGATTCCCCCGGACATGTCCGGCTTTTTGAGCTAAAAATAGCGTCTGGGGGGAATTTGT
Organism: Trachemys scripta elegans; assembly: GCF_013100865.1. Lineage (NCBI taxonomy): Eukaryota > Metazoa > Chordata > Testudines > Emydidae > Trachemys > Trachemys scripta. Next base: position 93,024,217 of record NC_048301.1, read on the forward strand.
AAATGTCCGGACTCCCCCCCACCCCCATGCAGAGCGCGCGCAGCTAACAGGGCAGCCGGCCGGATGGTGTCACTTACATGGGGCTCCGACAGCCAGAGAGCCCCTCCTCTCCCCTGCAGCAGAGCTCATTCCCTCCCTCCCTGCATTCACAGATCGCTCCGGCAGTCTGGAGCTCCTCCCCCGCTGCTGCCCAGTGTGCCGGGACGAACGGCTCAGGCAGTTCCTGAGCAAGTTCACAGAGACGTTAGGCGAAGGCCAACGACAAGGGAGCCAGGGGGTCGGAGAAGGGACAGGGAGGTTCTGAAGGGGGCAGTCAAGAGAAGGGGGGGTCAGAAGTTCGGGGGGGAGCTTTTGGGGGGAGTGTGGATAAGGTTTTGGGCAGTCAGGGTACAGGTAGGAGGTAGGGTCCTGGGGGCAGTTAGGGTGGGGGGGTCTTAGGAGGGGGCAGTTAGGGGACAAGGAACAGGGAGGCTTAGGTAGGGGGTGGGATTCTGTAGGGCAGTTAGGAGCAGGGGTCCCAGGAGGAGGCAGTCAGGGGAAAAGGAGCGGGGGAGAGGGTTGGGAGTTCTGGGGGGGGCTGTCTGGGGGTGGGTGGATGGGGCGTGGGAATCCCAGGGGTCTGTCTGGGGGTGGGGGTGAGGGTGTGGATAAGGGTTGGGGCAGTCAGGGTACAGGTAGGGGGTACGGTCCTGGGGGGCATTTAGGGGGGAGTCTTAGGCGGGGCAGTCAGGGGACAAGAGGCAGGGAGGCTTAGGTAGGGGGTGGAGTCCTGGGGGGGGGGCAGTTAGGGGCAGGGGTCCCAGGAGGGGGCAGTCAGGGGACAAGGAGCCAGGGGAGGGTTGGGAGTTCTGAGGGGGGGAAGTGGGCAGGGCAGAGGCGGGGGCTAGGGCAGGATGGGGCGGGGCCAGGGCAGGATGGGGGCGGGGCTCCTCCCGTCCTCTTTTTTGCTTGCTGAAATATGGTAACCCTAGACATGAGTCACACTGTAAGGTGACAGAGACATGGCTTTTCATAGCAAAGAAAGTTACATTTCAAACCTTAGCACCTCTGCCATTTTAGTTTACCTCCTAAAAGATAATTTTAGACATACACACTGTGGTAAAATTCTGCTTTCTGTGTCAGTCTGAAATACAGCTCCCTTGACTTCAGTGGAATTACTCCAGATTTAGAATCGAGTCCTGCAAACTTCTCTCTCATGTATGTAATATACTTAGTTAATTTCAGTGTGTGTAACTGCAACTCACTTGAGACAACTGCATGTGTGTAACTTTACTCAGGTGAGTTATATGCATGCAATTAATATTTGTCACAAGTGACAGCAAAATCTGTCTCTGTACATCACACTGAATAACCCTTTTTTCTAAAACAAACAAACAAAAAACAGTTCTGTAAATTATACCATAAACAATTTTTTTAAAAAACAACCTAAATGCCTCTCAAGCTGAGCTAGTGTCAAATCTCTGCCTGGAGCAAACTTTAACAGCCATTGTAGAGACTCCTCAAGGGGAAAGAAGGACTCACAGTGTCACAGAGTTTAAGACCAGAGGGTACGACCAGCTCATCTAGTCTGACCTCCTGTATATCACAGGCCACCAGCATCTACACACTGAAGACAACAACTGACACTTAGACCAAAGTATTACAGTCCACAGAAGACAGTGCCACAGAGAGAAAATAGGAAGGAAGGCAAAGAAACCCAAAGGTCACTGCCAATCTGACCTAGGGGAAAATTCCTTCCTCACCCCACATATGGCAATCTGTTAGACCCTGAGCCTGTGAACAAGAACCTGCCAGTCAAGCACCTGAAAGAGGGAATGCTCGGTGCCACCTCTGAGCCCTGGCCCACCCCAGCCAATGTCCCATCTCCAGTTGTAGCTATCCCTGATGCTTCAGAGGAAGGCGATTTTAAAAAACCTCCTAGAATACATGGGGTGGAGGGAGAGAATCCCTTCCTGAGCCCTGCCGATGGCCAGTTGAAACCTTGACGTCTGAGTTTAAGACATAAGCCAGAGGTGAGCCCCAGGGCAGTTGAGCCCTGCCCCCTACTGTAACAAGCAACCCTATCATACAATTATACTCAGAAATTTGTCAAGCTCTCTCTTAAAGGTAATTAAGGTGTTTGCCTCCACATCTCCCACTGGGAGTCTGTTCCAGAACCTGATAGTTAGAAACCTGCTTCTAATTTCCATCCTGAATAACTATTTCATGGCCAGTTTATATCCACTTGTTCTTGTGCCAACATTGTCCTTTCATTTAAATAGCTCTTTGCCTTCCCTGGTATTTACCTCCCTAATGTTTTTTATAGAGAGTAACTATATCCCTTCTCAATCTTCCTTGTGTTAGACTAAACAAGCCAAGCTCTTCCAGTCTCCTCTCATAGGATAGGCCCGCCGTTCCCCTGATCACCCTAGTGTCTCTTCTCTGCACCTGTTCCAGTTTAAATTCATCTTTCTTGAACATGGGTGACCAGAACTGTACACAGTATTCCAAATGAGGTCTTACCAGTGCTTTGTACAGTGGTGTTCATACTTCACTATCTCTACTGGAAATGCCTTGCCTAACATCACATTTGCCTTTTTCACAGCAGCATCACATTGGTGGCTCAAAGTCATCCTGTGATAGACCCATGTCACTCTCCTCCGCTGTCGCTTCCAACTCATGAGCCCCCAGCTTGTAGCAGAAATTCTTATTATGACCCTGCACTTTGTACTATTGAATTTAATTCCATTTCTATCACTCTAGTCTTCAAGGACATCCTGATCTTTCTGTAGGTAATTCCAATTCTCCTCTGTATTGATGATGCCTCCCAACTTTGTATCATTAGCAAATTTCATTAGCACATTCCTACTTTTTGTGCCAAGGTCATTAATGAAAATATTGAATAAGATTGGTCCCATGACTGATGCTTGAGAAACTGCACTAGTAGCCTCCATTCAATGTGACAAGTCACCTTTTAGCACAACCCGTTACCTTCTCCCCTTTAGCCAATTCCTTGTCCACAGTACAATGCTTGCCCATCTTCCCTAATTTAACTAATAATTTCCCATATGGTTCCGTGTCAAATGGTTTACTGCAGCCCAAGTATATTAGATTTACTGCACTTCCCTTATCTAGAAAGTCAGTTATTTTCTCAAAGATTGGAATCAAGTTAGTCTGGCATGATCTACCTTTGGTAAGCCCATGTTGAATTACATCCCCTTTATCATTTAGCTTCACAATGTGTTCTAAAACCTTGTATACTACTGAGGTCAAACTAACAGATCTGTAATTCCCTTGTTCACTTTTTTCCCATTCTTAAATATAAGTATGATGTTAGTCAGTCATACGGTACTACTCCCAAATAGATAGACTTATTAAAAATTCTTGCTAATAGACTAGCAATTTCATATGCCAGTTCTTTCAGGATTCTGTGATGAAAATTATCCAGTACCTCTGATTTGAGTCCATGAAGTTTCTTAAGTTTTTCTTCCACCCCCAGATGTGGTAATTTCCATTTCTAGACATCCATCATCATCAGCTGTACAGCTTTCATGCACATGTTCCATATTATCATTGCTATTGAAAACTGAGGCAAAGTATTCATTTAGTTTTTGGGCCACACCCTGTACCTAGATTATCTTTAATCTCCTTCCCATCCGCAATGCAGAGCAGCCCAACCTCACCCTTCCTTGTTTTCTGTTTATAACTATAAATGTATTTATTTTAATTTCTTTGACAAGAGCTAATTCAGCTTGACTTTTGATGATTCTCATTTTATTCCTACCTTTTGTAACCTCCACATTGTAGCTTTCTTGCTGATCAGCCCCTTTTTCCATTCCCTATATGCTCTCTGCTTATGCCTAATAATTTTTTTGATGTGGTTATTCATCCAGCTGGGTCTGGAGCCTTTTCCTAGAAGTTTTTTCCCCTTTCTTGGGATGTAAATTTCAGATTTTTTTTTTTTTTTGCACAGCTGATTTGAAGAAATTCCTAGCCTTCTCCACATTTAAGTCCTTGAGCTCTTGAGTCCAGCTGACTTCTTCAATTCCCATAATTTCCCAAAGTCTGCCCTTTTGAAAAAAAAAATCGTACTTAACAACCTGGTTCTGATTATCCTTCCATTTAATTTAAATGCAATAAACTCAGGATCACTTGATCCAAGGTTATTTCGTAGTACCAGCTGTTCTAGGATGTTCTCGCTACTTACTAAAACCAAGTCTGAAATTACATCATCTCTTGTTGGTTCAGTGATGATTTGATGAAGAAAACTGTCATCTAACACATCCAGGAATAAGTGGACCGTACCAGTATTAAGGCATCAACAGATGGTTGACCATAGTTTTGAGAATGTTACTTGCATAATATACAATAGGACAGTGATTCTCAAACTTTTGTACTGGTGACCCCTTTCACATAGCAAGTCTCTGAGTGCAACCCCCCCTTATATATTAAAAACACTTTTTTATATATTTAACATTATTATAAATGCTGGTGGCAAAGCAGGGTTTGGTGTGGAGGCTGACATCTCGCGACCCCCCATGTAATAACCTCGTGACCCAAACTGAGGGGTCCCAAACCTGCAATAGGGAAATCTGTCCTAAATAAACTACTCACTGACACAGTAACTGCTATTCACCTGAAGTGCATTAAAGCCAACACTACATTATTTTCACTGTAATAATAGCTGCATCCAAGAAAAATAAAACATCTGGAAAAGAATTAAAGAGCTGTACAAACATGACTAACCTGTTGATAACAAGCAACTGAAAGCAGCAAAAAGCATATAAAACATAAAATCATTAGTAGCTAAAGCACGAAAAAGAGGAAACCAGGTTCATGCTGATAAACTGCTTGAATTATGTATTTTCTCTAACTGACTTGCCAATATTGCAAACTGGGGTGAGTGGAAAGGGATGTCATTTGGAATCTCATCTGGTCTATACTATCCAGGCAGGAGAGTTTTTTGTTTTGGGGGGTTTTTATTGGTTTGTTTGTTTTGTGACAATTACAAGGTGGCTTGGTTTTTTGGGAGGTGGGTTGCTTTGAAATTCTTTTTAATTTGAAAGATCTTTAAAATAAATCACTCTTTCCTGAGTGGTTCCTCCTTAAAGTAATATTTAGGCATTTTTCTGCCACCAAAATGGATGCAGTCTGGAGAGAGTCCTCACCATATAAAGAGTTGTTGTATCAGGAATATATTTTAATTGCATAACAACTTTATTGAACCTACATGCTTTTGAACAATGTTACCTATTCTTGCCAGTAGATGGCATTCTATGCCATGTTCATATACACATATATACAGTTAAATATATATTGTTATGTATAGCAGTACACTCAAGAACAATCCAAGAGGGTTGACAACGATGCAAGTTCTGCTATGATGAATAGTATGGTCTAATAGATAATGTACAATAATATGGGTTTTGCACAGTAAATGCTATGGAACATAGTGGTTGCATTCATCCAGTTATAGAATATCTGTTAACTAGTGAGGCCTCAGTACCTGTACTCCTAAGTATTGCATTCTGTGGACCATATCTTGCGTTCAGATAAGCACTCAGGGCAAAATTTTCAAAATCACCCAACTGATTTAGGCCTGGTCTACATACAAGAGTTGGATAGCTTTTACTATACTAGTCTGGTTAAAATAGTATAATCCTTCTAGAATGTACGTGTATATATATTGAATATACAATCACGTACGCATGTACATTTTGTTGAGCAGCTCTAGCACCTCCATACTTCAGAGCAAGGGCTTGAAATTTTGCAGGCGGGGACCGTAATGTCAGGGATATGCCTTTTTCTCCTTCAGTGAAAAACCACCTAAATATAAACAACTTATAAGCCTTTGAAAAATCTTAGTTCGCACATGGTCAGTAAAGCCTTGTTAGAGTTTGGTAGATAACTTCTGTGAAGATTCTCTCTGCAATGGACATGCCCATAGAGGAACAATGATTGACTTGGACAAGGAGACAGGGAGTGGAAGCAGGGGAGGAAGAAGAAGAAGACTACAAGTAGGATGGGGAGCCCCAGGTAGGGGCAGGAAGACTAGGGTTGGTTTGATTCATCCCCAGAGCACTGTGCACTGAGAATACATTTGCCCTGGAATTTTCTAACTTTTGAGTCCTTGACTTTTCAACCTTAACATTCTTTTCATATAGTGCTTTACGTTTTGAACAGTGAATCTATTCTGAACCAGATATTAGTTTATAAGGATATTGTCTGGACCTTGCCACCTAGAGGAATTCACAACCCCAAGTTAGTGCCCAGGCTTCCTGTACAATGCATGGGGTTGCAACTGAACTGGCTGCCTCCGATGTGCCCCTTTGTGGCCTAGGGTAACACAGCACGCAACCTGCCTCAGTTTTCCCTCTTACTCTGTTTAATTAAAACTTTTCATCTGGTCTTTTCTTAGTCAAAATTATCCCTCCTTGGAGATTGAGTTTATTAACATAAAATAAAGTCAAATAAAATTCAAAATCCAAAACAAAGTTTCTCTTCCTCCTCCCAGGCCTTCCTGCCTGGAGAGCATTGTGGTCCCTCCCCTGCTTGGACAGGGTCTCTCCCAGGCCTCTCTGCCATGGGCAACCCATCTGGTCTCAATGTTTTCCCTGCCAAAGGCTTTCCTCAGGCTCTGCCACAACTTCCTAAACTTCCCCTCTTCCTGCTGCCCCTTATAGTTGAGTCACCCAATTCCTCTCTGCTGCAGCTCCTTCAGTAATTAAGACTTCCTGGCCCGAAACCCTCCAGCCATGAAGGGCAACCCACCCTGTTACACAGAGACTTGGGAATTCATAGAACCAGCGTGCTGAGGGGGGTGGAGCCGTGTAAGCTAGCCAGTAGGAAATGCCGAGGAGAGGTGTGAGGCTTAAGCCCTCTCCAGCCTGGAGTTAGGCATCTATTCTGCTCAGGCTTTTCACTCATGAACCCTCTCCCAGTTCCAGTCCCTTGCTTCAGTGCATACTAAAGTATTTCATAAAAAGTAGAAAAACTTCAACAGGAATGATTGAGACACCCACCCCAGAGTACTATGGTACCCGATGGGTAGGCACTCACATGGGATGTGGGAGACCTGGGTTCAAGTCCCTGTTCTGAATCAGGCAGAGTGGGAATTTGAACCTGGATCTCCCACACCCAGGGTGAGTGTTCTAATCCCTGCATATAAAGGGGCTGGGGGCGCCACCACTTCATCTTTCTCCTCCTCATTTTGTGCAAGGCCCAAACCAGTTGGTGTACTCTTGGGTGGCTTTAGAGCTTGCCTACCAGATTGCACCCTGGAAGGGAATGCCTAGTTTGTGAATCCTGATGGATTTTAGGCATGATTTAGGTGCCAAGCTGCTATGTGGTGACGTGACTCAGCCAGTTGTGTGTGCGCCCAGCAGCAGAAATTTAGGTATCTAGGGTACTTTACCAGTTGACTTAGGTGCCTACAGCCTTAGGCAGCAGCTGAGTTGGGGGTGAGGGGTTGAACGACATTAGTGCCTAAATGTTGGACTTAGGTGCCTAAAGTGGCAGTCGGGTGCCTGTGTCTCCCTTTGTGAACCAAACTGTTCCATTGGCTGGGAATGGCGAACCGCGGCCACAGGGAGCTGAGGAGCTTCATGCCTGCAGACGCTCCAAGTAAACAAAACCTCCCGACCCACCAGCGGCTTATCCTGACGGCTGGGAGCCAAAGTTTGCCAACCCCTGAAATATAGGGTCGGCTTATGAAAGGGTCATACAGTTTTTGCTATTTTTACCTAACTATCTTGGGGGGTCAGCTTATAAACAAATGGGCTAATGAACGAGTATATACGGTACCCCTCCGCTAATATTTCTGGATCTTGCATGATTGGATTTCACTTTTATTGGAGAGCTAGAGCATGCATTACTTTAACTATTTTTATTTGTATTTCTAGAAAGCTTTGGGTTTTTCTTATTTCCAAATCTTTGCTCTCTTATTATCTTCTACTGTCACATTGAGCAGTGTAACCTAATATTTGGCAAGAACCAATATCTGTCAATCCAGATACGAGTGCAGAAACCTTTCACAAAATTGTATGGTATAGTATTAAAGAAAAAAATTTCACAGTTTGGGAATGCTCTATAAGAAACAAGGCCAGACAGAGTTGTTTGTTTCTATGGCAACAGTGGTGTGCTTAGCTCAGCTATTTTCTCCTTTTATCATTTTAGAGATAGCTGGTATGAAGCCAGTGCAGAAACGTTTATTTAATGTTGTCAGAAATAGAAGAGTTCTCCCAAACCCCCAGTTTACTGAGATATAGTGATGCATAAAGGAAGGGCTATCTGATGTACAAAAGAATAGATGGGGAAGAGTTCTGCACTGTGACTTGTGATAATACAAAGGCAAAGACATAAACCTTTTTCTGACTGTAAAAGAATTATGATTGTTTCAGCTTTACATTTGGCTAATGCAAAACAAAAGCACAATCACAGTCATCCTTACTGAGACTATTATACAGTATAGCTCTACTTTTAAAAACCCTAACTGGAAGAATCAGCCTTTGATACCCTGTCTCGACACTAAAACTCTAATAGCCTGCATTAAAGAAAATGTTCCAAAAGGAATGTTTTCTTATTGCATCAGTGGTTGCTCTTACAAATATATTGGGCTTTGAAGGTACACAAGCCCAGATCCTCCAAAAGTATTAAGTGCCTAACTCCCATTGAAAACTTTTTGAAAAATTTGGGGGTTTTCAAATGTGGAGGTATTTTTAATGGAAATTTGTTATTGTAAGCCAAACCATTTGATAAATAAATGTTTGTAGGAAATTTTCTTAAATAATTTTTTTTTTAATTTCCCACAGAAAACAATTGACATTTTTTGAGCAGCTCTAATCATCGATCTGTGTTTTAAATTGATATAAGCAAGGAAATTTACACTCAAATCAGGTTTCAATTCCAAGTGTATGATACACTATACAACACCAGTTAGACTTTAGTGATAAATGAGCACCTCTGGGTGAAATAAAGATAAAGTGAGCAATTTAACTACATGAATTTCCATTCTATTGTTGTTTTATGGTAGACCTAACAAGTATATTGTGTTATACTAATTTAACAGAGGGCCAAATGCTGCCATCACACCCAGGTCATTCCATTGATTTAATAGTACATCTGAAGAGAGTCTATCTCCTAATTTTTTTTTACATTTAATAATACTAAATAATACTCAGTTGTATATTGTTACCAGAAGGCTGAGACAGTACACTGTGCATCTCTACGGTGGTGCTTTTGTAGATCCAGCAGTTTCACTGTTCATATGCCATTGTAAAGTACTATAATTACCCGATTCTTAATATTTACATTCCTACACATTTATTCAGTGTCATAAGGTGTAGTCCCTGGCCCTTTCAATGAGTTCATTGTACAGTTGATGTCCCTTGACGGGCCATGAAGCAGGTTCATTGCTGATGCCAGTCTGTCTGGGGGGTGTCACCCAGAGACACAGCACAAGTTTGGAAATACAGATATACCACATATATCTATAACTCATAATACAAAGGTGATACAAACATATAAACAAGATTATCATACTTGGAAAATAATAACTTTTTCACAGATACCTCACATGTCATATCTGGTAAGAGTCATTGCACTTTTATAATACTAGTGTCAATAATATCATAAAGTGTCCCACATATTTCATACAGCATCACACCATCATGAGGACAGGAGTCCAGATAGGCAAAATCTGAGTGAGTGGCACTGCAACCCCATGAGACAGGTCACAACTCCACTCACACAAATTTAGTCTAGTCAGAGGAGCAGGGCCAAACCTGAGCGGTGCTGCAACCCCAGAGATTGCAAAGCTCAGAGTGGAGAGCCTAGCCCAACCAGCCCCCTATCACAGGAGCTGAAGGAGCCGCCACTATGGGGTGAGAGCCTAGCATGACCCAACCCCCTCCCCCGCCAGGGGAGGGGTATGATCTGACTGAATCCAACACTGGGCAGGGCTGTAACCAGGATGGGGCGAGCAGGACAGCCACCCAGGGTACACAGCTCCTGGGGTGGCTCAGGCCAGCGATGCCAGGCAGCTCGGGCCAGCCCAGCAGGACAGGGGTCGAGGAGGGAGTGTCACCTCCTTCCCCTGACTCACCTCAGCAGGCCACCCATCCTATCTGAGTGGGGGGGGACACAACCAAAAAATGTGGAGGCACATGACACCATGTGTACCCCCCCCCCAATGTTGCCTCTGGAAGGGGGAGCAAATATGCTTGCGTGCCCTGGATACTAAAATGCCTAGTTACGGCTCTACCTCAGAGCCTGCACCACCAGACTATTTACCAGGTCACGATAGGCCATAAACATTTACACATGGATCCTGAGCCCCAAAAGTTTGAGAACCACTGGATTAGACCCTAATCACAAAACCGTTCATCATAGTCATACAGGGAATTTGTTTCATAAGTGTTGTGCAATTTACTGAGAGTTACAGAAGTGTAATTGTTTGACAGATGGTCCAACACCCACAGCAACAAAGGCGTTATTCAGTCTCAGAAGATTGAGGAAGAATATATGTGTGTGTTTGTTGCGAGAGAAAACAATCCTATCAATCATTTTTGTCACAGCAAGCACATATGGCAGTTCCACATCCCATCACTCAATTTTTATTTAAAATTCAGAAGTCACTATGCAAAACTTACATTTGACACATTTGAACACTAAAAACAAGATTTAATTGTGGGCAGAAGTGCAGGGAAACAGAGAAAAACCCTAACCAAACCAAGAACAGTCACTATAAAAGAACTTTATTCAAATTCTTTGTGGAAATTAATGACCATCCAATTAAAATCTAATTTTAATCATATAATTCTGTCTTTTTCTTTGTATATTCCTCCTATCAGTAGTTACTATTGTATGATTATTTTCTGACCATCTGTTGTTTTCCTTGGGCCAAAATAATTTCCATTTACAGTTTTCTGAATGATACTGTATATATTTTCATATGCTTATATACCTGTTTAATAATTCTACCTCATGACACTTTTTTTAAATAATCACCAGGTAACTGGAGCAAGAAAACACTTCCAGATTTTGCTTTTTTTAATTTCATACCAAACTGGAACATTTACACAAAATGTTTATTTGTGCAAAATTTTGGTATTGTATCATTCGCTAAATGGCTTTTAATTTAACAATACCTAAATTACGTTTCTTCTCTAGACTCTATTCCCAGACAGTTTTTTAAAAAAAGCTTGTGCAGGGTAGATGCTGGAAGAGCCTTTTGTAAATATTAGATGTTGAGTGAAGTGAAGTGTTTATAGTCTTAATAAAGGTAGTGAGATGCCTGACATCCTCAGAGATTACACAGGGAACAGGAGAATATAAAATATAATTGCAAGGTTTTAGCTATTTATAAAAGTGATTGTTCCTCAGATGGGAGGGGGTTCTAAATTCTGAGAGAACTTTTGTGGTAGCTCCAAATAAATCCTGCATTGTAGATATTGCAGCAGTCCCTTCGACATTCCTGGCTAAAGGAAAACTCTGCAGCAATTCTGAATATTCAGGTAAAATCTAATTGATAAAAAAATGTTTGGGCTAAGCAATAAATATGTTTGCCTTGTGTTTTGGGAGATGCTATTGTAACCTAAAATACCCGATACTGCGGAAAACAAGTTGATAAAGAATGAAAGCAAAATAGGCAAAGTTAAGGCGCTCACAATACAGCTCTTTATTAGGAACATTCTCCTCAGGAGTTTAGCATTCAAACAGAATGATTGTTGGAGGCTTGTCTGGCCCTAACTAGAAAGGGTATACAAGCTTTCAGCCCCACTTCTTCATTTATGTGGTGCGAAGTGAACTTAGCAGACTAGAGAATCTGGACCTTTACATTTCTCTAAAGAGGAATGAAAGTGTGGTTCTACATTCAATATGTAGCATGCAGTATTCATTTTGGCAGAATCAAGGCTGACCCATCAGGTTAAATGTAATAGTGATTATAAAGACTAAAGAAACCCCCCAAAATTATTGTGCCAGATTCCGAGCCTCTTTCTTACACTGGGGAGTGGGGGGGACAAAATAGTCACACAAATTGTCACATTGGTTTCAGTGGGATACTCATGTGAGTATCCACTCACCAATATAAACAAGAGATGTCAGCTGTCTGGAGTGGCTCAGCTGTGAGTGCCCTCCTCAGGGCAGACTGTCAGAAAACAGGGCAGACACCTCAAACTGGTGGTGTGTTCTGTAATTAGATTTCTCCAAGCCAATAACAAATGTGAACTCCTGGATCACTATACCAGTCCTACCAGAGTGTCACAGACAAGTCCCCATAGACTCACCAGGCTATCTTGCCACCCAGACAAACTGGACTTTGTGGTAAAGGGTCACTTCAATCAAAATCACACCACATCAGGTTGCTCCGGGTCCCAAGATACCAGTCATTTACCCCAGATCAATTGGTACTCTAGATCTTACACCAAAGACAATGCTGGCAGCCAATTCTATAGTAAATTAACTAAGAAAAGGAAATGAGAGTATTGAGAGATTAAAGCAGGTAAAATATATATTCAGGTGAGTCACAGTTCTTCTTCGAGCAGTGTCCGTATGGGTGCTCCACTGTAGGGTGGCAGCACCTCCCATGCCTGGGATCAGAAATCTTTGGTAGCGGTGCCCATCTCATGCTGTGAGTAGCATCTATATATAATAGCACTGTGCAGTCCAACTGCCCTAAGTTCCTTCTCAAACACCTTTGGTCTAGAAGGGAATCTGTGAGCAGAGCCATTCTTTCTTAGCTTTTATCCTTTAACCACACTCTCCCTCATTTGCCTTAGTATATTGCTGTTTCCATTTGTTTCTCTCCCTCAAAAAAAATACTTTTAATTCTCTTCCTGCCCTGTTAACTGTGCTTCCCATTTTCCCACCCTCCCCAACTGGGACCTCTCCCTCTCAGGAGTGTGCCAGGATGTCCCAGATTCAAGAGGTGGCTTTCCTGTCAGGAAGCCTTTCCAGTAAGTGATGACCACTCAAGATGCATCCACTGTTTTGGTGAGGGTCACGTCCCACAGAGGTGCTCCCAATGCATCAAGTTGGCTGCCCGGGCCCGAAAGGATGGTGATCTTAAATTAACACTTCTCCTCATGGAGATTTCCTTGTGACCAGCTTCAGACCCCAGCCCGGATATCTCTCCTACGTGGCTTTCACCATCGTCTCAATCATCAGCCCATCCCCACGCACCGAGACCATCTAAGAAAAAATCCTCTCTTTGCTGCTCAGATGGGAAGAAGTGGATCGCTACATTGCTTTCCCAGGAATCACCTCAGAAAAAGCCCTCCCCTGTGAGGTCAGTAGCCTCATCATCTTCTGGGGTGAGACTTAGCTCCCATGACCATTGGGCACCTCTGGTTCGGGCGCTAAAATGAGGTCCAAGGACCATAAAGGGGCATGACTCTTGGGACCAAGAAGCACAGTGCGAGACCTACTAAACTGGCTTTGAGTACCTCGTCTAAGACAACACTGGGTGCCCCAGCACCAACGAAGTCCTCAGCACTGAGCAAACCTTCTACACTGTCTATTGGATGCCCAAAAGAATACTCTCTGCCTCTGGCATGACAGTTTCTTCACTTGTCAAACACCCACCAGTGCCATTGATGTTCCTGCCTGTTCCGCAGGACTTCAGATATCTGAGGGACCTGGTCATCTCTGATGTGCTGGAGTCCCTTTTCCTCTGCAACGAGCCCCCCATAGCTCATGCCTCTTCCCCAGAGTCATGACAATAGTCCCCTTCACCCCCAGGACTGCACCATCCTTCCCCAGTGATAGAGAAGATGAAGAGGAGGAGATATACTCTGTACCATCTGCATATCCAGAACATGCACAGAGACAACCCGCCACTTGTACCTGGTACCCGGAACCGAACCAAGACTCTAGTATAGGCCCCATTGGATGCAATCTCATGGACCAATTCCTCCACATTGGTCCTGCTGGGGTCCATGGGCTATGTACAGAACACAGTTTCCCAAACCGCCCATAAAACAATAGCAGACACGCCAACACTCCCCTTCGTCATCCCTCTTTCGACCACATCAGGGCAACCCAGTGACAGTGGAGGAACAACAGGAAGAAACTGAGGAGGAGATTATAACACCACTCCACTTTTCCTTCTCGTCCCCCAATGAGACCATCATGCCACAACCTCCTCCATCCTCCAACCTCCTTCATTTGAACCAACCTATCCACGTCTCTGCTTCTTCCTGAAGCCACACAGCAACCAGCAGGAAGTTACGCAACACACTGTAGATGGCGGCCTTTCAGACAATCGTCATGCGTATTCCTATCAACTGCCGAACCCTTGAAGGAAGCAGCAGTTTCCAAACAACGGCTTTCCAAGTGGATTTTATAATGCATACACCTTTGCTATCAACTGCACAACCAAATACCTCCACCTGGAATTCAAGCACATTTCACTTTCTCTCTATCCACCTTGATTGTCTTTCCCAACAATGTACCAATCGCTGACATTTCCAAAGCGGCCACCTGAGCATCCACGGACCCATTTAGCCAACAGTATGCAATTACTCATGATGTGGCATCTGATGTCCTACTAGGATACACTGTCCTCTCTTCCTTACTGAACGCTACTCTGAAGCCCCAGCCTTTCACCTAGGGGCACTGCTCTACATTCACCTACAGTGAAGCACTCATAGCAACACTACTGGAAGAAGAAAAGAGGGTTACTCACCCTGTGCAGTAACTGAAGTTCTTTGAGATGTATGTCCCTATGGGTGCTCCACTACCCACCCTCCCCCTCTCTGCTTCAGAGCTCCAATAGAGAAGGAACTTAAGGCGGTTGGACTGCACAGTGCTATATATAAAGATGCAGCTCACAGCGCAAGACGCAGAGGAGCACATGTGCGACCCAACGGATACTGCTACCAAAGATCTCCAATCCCAGGCACGGGAGGCATGGCCATACCTACAGTGGAGCAGCCATAGGGGGACACATCTCAAAGAACCTCAATTAATGCACAGGGTGAGAAACCTTCTCTTTTGTAATTCTAAATGGTGGCATTAATGTAATAAACTACCAGTTTCCCAAAAGTCTTTTCAGAGTTCCCAGATTGTCTCCGGGGATCTCCGCTTTGCATCTCGTACACTTCCCAGTAAGAGCCGAAACAGTCCAGAGATGCAGGCTCTTTCCTTAAATCCATACTTATAGCTTCTTTTCACAGAAAACAAGCTGACAGTGCCACTACACTCACAGGTTTTTCCTTTGATGACTCAGAGTGAGGAATGCATTTTGAGTCTTTGACTTCCAATCATCACTCACAATCACCACTTGCTTTGAAATGAGTGCTTTGCTGTTCAAAGTTCTTCATTTGCATTTCACAAGGCTTCTTTCTCATTTGATGGGTTATATAGTTACAAGGGTATGCACAATGTAAATATTTGCAACTACATTATAACGGGATACAGATAAGTGAAAACAATGCAAGTAACATCCCATTAGTGTTCATGAAGTTTAAACACCAAGCACACTCTTATACATTTAACAATCACTTTGATCTATACTAATACACAAGTGAATTGACATAGGGCTCTGGCATGAGTTGGCACCTACTCTGCTAGCATCACAAGGGGTTCACAATGTGGCTCAGTGTGTTTAGAATTGGAATAGTTTCCAAAAGGGCTGGAGCAAAGAAAATGTCCAGAAACCTTATGTCCTCAGGAAGCCACTGTAATGGGTGAGAAAGAAAATCTACATCTACAAGAGTCTGTGGACAAAATAGTTTTGAATTGAGTTCAACAACCATTATTTAATCCTCTTTGTTGTTTTTCCTTTCTGAAGTTCTCTGGTTATTTATTAAATCTGCTAGACTTAAAATTGATCTATTCTGTCCCATCAGTTGTAAACCTGCAGCTATAATCCAGGTACTACTTTTCATATGATAATCTCACTGGCCATATGGCTAACAGTAATGAGGAAAAGTGAGACAGTGTGTACCAGGTTTTTTCTGCCTTCTCTGCCCCTGTTCCCATTCTGACACAACTGCCGAAAGGGAAAGTGTTACCTGAAAAAGAGGGGCAATGAGTTTAGATCTTCAAGCACTGCCTAGAGCGGCACTCAGGCTCTGATACTGGCAGAATCAACAAGTCTGATCCTCCAGCAGTTAGAAGGGCCAGAAGGAGACAGTAGCCAATCAGGCGAGATAAGAAGGACTGTGTTTCTTCTAAGGGGGAATGCTGGATGAAGCTGGGACAGGAGAGAAGCTCCCTAGTCTTAACTCAAAATACCCAGGTTCAGGCCTCACAACCTGACTGCACCTTGTGAAAAATTGTTTATTTGGCTAATTTGGGACTGAATTTCAGCTAAGTGTTAACAGGACTAGCAAAAGGCTCACTGCACGACTCCCCATGCTCCAAGTAAGCTGTGACAAACAGATTATACAGAAAATTAATATACTGTAATTGCTGAAACCTCCCTTGGAAGCAATGAAAAAGGCAAATTTCCACAGATTCCTCAGGCACCTTTTCTAAAAAAAAAACCATGTATTGATCATCTTTTCACTGATAATCAGACTAATTAATAGGGAACTTGCCTCCAAAATAAGTCCAGGTAAATGATATAATTTATTATGCTCTATGAGTAGAGAGAAAGTTTGTGCTGTTAATCAGACAAGGCCAGATTCTGCCACCCTTACTTACATTGTGTAGTACCTTACTCCATGATTGGACCCAGGAAGTGAGCAGAGCGCTGTGCAGTATGAGCAAGGATATCGGAATCTGACCCTCTGTGAACAGTTCCATTGAAATCAATGTGGCTGCTTGCAGAGAGTGGACTACCCCATGTGAGGAAGGGTGGCAAAATATGGCCCAGTGTAGATTGTGTGTAAATATGCCAGCTGAAGAAAACTTTAGAGGGCTGCATGTCATGAAGCTCATCAGAGAGGATGAAATTCATCCCTCATCATGAGGATTTAAGTGATACATAGACCTTGTTCTGGCCCTCTGCACAGGAATGACTTTCACAGAGAGAGGTAACATGTGGTTTCTGCCTACCATGCTATTTGTCCTGCTGTATGATGTGCAGAGAGGAAAGGATCTGAAATTCTGCTGCAGTGCCTCCAAAACTCCTCCTTGCAAACACCACGTGCTCAGGGCTTTGCAGATTTTGGGGGCAGAGTCAGTTGCCATGGGGAGCAGAGCAATAACACTCCTCTGAGATCCTGCAGGAATTCCTTTTGAAGTATCCCTAAAGAGTCTCTTAGTTCTTCCTTTTTCAGAAGCAAGACAGGGTGCAGATGTAGGCAGGGAGTTAATGGAAACACAGCTCCTAAGGTGGGAGCAGGACTGGCCCTCCACTTGGATGACCTGAGATCCACAGGATTTCCCTCTAGATCACAGAATAGCCATGCCCTCTTCCCCAAACACAGGCCAACAAACCCTTCTTTTTTAATGGGATTCTATACTGCTACAACTCGGTTTGGGGAGTGAAGAGATGAGGTCATCAGTGGGTCTGTTATCCAAAATCTACACAAGTCTTACAGGGATAGTCTTTTGGCTTTTTATTCTGCCTGGCCTGGGTACTCTATTATAATGCCAGATATCACAAAAAAGATATTTAAAATGTGCTTTGGCTGTAATTAACCATAAGCACCGATTCTAAACAGAACCAAGATCAGCAGAAATCGGTAGGGAATACCGTGCTGTAGAGGTTTCTGACCAAACTACAGAGGACATGAAATTAACACCCATCATGTTATAAAACTGGCCCTCTTTATTGTTAGATATGTGGGAATATTTGAGAAGTTTCTACATAAAGAAAAAATCCTCATTTGTTAATACATAATGAAGCCGCATCACATTCTGTATCCAATCTCCATATGTATATTATATTGCACATTACATACGACGCTATATTTACATAGTAGGTACTCTAGTACAGTGGTTCTCAACCAGCGGTCTGGGGCCCCCTTGGGGGCTGTGAGCAGGTTTCAGGGGGGTCCACTGAGCATAGCCAGCATTAGACTTGCTAGGGTCCAGGGCAGAAAGTTACAGTCCCACCGTGCGGGACTGCAGCCCGGGACCCTGAGCCCCCACCACCTGCAGCTGAAGCTTGAGCAACTCAGCTTTGCGGTGCCCATTGTGCATTGGGGCCAAAGGCAATTGCCCGGCTTGCTACCCCCTAATGCCAGCCCAGGCTTTTATATGCAGAAAAGCAGTTGTTGTGGCACAGCTGGGCCATAGAGTTTTATAGCATGTTGGAGGGGCCTCAGAAAGAAAAAGGGTGAGAACCCCTGCACTATTATACTTCAAAATATGAAAACAAAAGTTTGGGCTAGGGTGACCAGATGTCCCGATTTTATAAGGACAGTCTTGATTTTGGGGTATTTTTCTTATATAGGCTCCAATTAACCCTCCACCCGCATCCCGATTTTTCACACTTGCTGTCTGGTCACCCTAATTTGGGCACAATTCAGTGCTTCCATATGCTGCGTTGACTTCTTTGGGGCTATTTGCAGACTGAGGTGTTACTCAGTGTACTAGTGGCAGAATCTGTCTCTCATTTTGTGAGGTTGTTAAAAACATTCAAAGCCTTCATTTCAGAACAGATTTCTGTTTCTCAGAACCTTTTTATGCTAGTGTTAATGAGATGGGCACACACTCAATTCTCTCAGCTAGTTGAAGTCCAATGTTTTTGAGTGTCAATGTTTTTATCAACCTCTTTTGGAAGCCTGAAAAGTAAGTGACCAAGAGTTTGTGCAGCCTTATTTTATTACCTTTACTATGAAACAAAATTGCCAGAGCCTTACTGTTACCTCCTTTGAGTTGGGCCTGTGGGAGACAATGTTGGTAACAGCTTAGCATTAAATACTTTTCTTCCTCTTTATATGGGTGTCAGTCATATTTCATTGACTCCATGTTCATCTTTTTCTAATTGTTTACTTTTGCTGGGGCACATCCCTGTTCAAATTATTCAGCAGGTTAAAGGTTCACCTGCTTTGGAAACTTCTGAAGCTCTGCTTAAATGCATTCCCCAAGCAGGCTTCTCCCTCTTTCTGTGACTGTGAAATGCTATCTTGATGTTAAGTGTCAATGTCTGCTGATAAAATTCTGTGTTTTTCCTTTTGATGCTTCTCTTCTTCTGCATGGTTTTCTGAACTGTTTTCCTAATATGCTGCCTTATTTGTTCTGTCAGCTGCTGGGTTTTAGGATCAGTGTTTTACACTCAATTCCAGACCTTGTTCATTTGCTTCATTTCCTTTCTTCTCATGAAGAGGGTTTTTTCCCCTGGTACGTGATTCCGGGATGTCATGCTCTTTAAGTTTTAGTCAATAAAAACTGATTTAGTGTAGGTGCTGCTGGGAACTATAGAGCTAGCAGTTCAAGAACAGCAATCGGTGAGATGTGCTTCCATTCACACAGTGGCATTTGTGTTAGTGAAAAATCAACCACCACTCTGAATAAACACCTCTTTCAACCAGTCACTTGGGGGCTGTCCTCTTGAAGAAGCAAGAGTATTTGAATACAAAGATGCCTGTTTTGTTGACTATGCCTCTAGTATAATGGGTAATTCTTTTATAGTGTCCAGTGAACATGCAGTTTTCCTTGTCTCGTGATCAGCTAATTCCCCCACATGCCAGCTACAGAAGAATGGCAGAGTGTCTATATTGTTGTATTAGTGCAAAGTGATGTTTCTGTCGCTACTGACGTGCTTTTATACTGGATACCATGATTCACCAGATTTAATCTCACTCTAAAGTCCATTCCAAGGAATACTGAGAGGCAAACTTCTTACAAATAGTTTAGTCCAGGTACTGGATAGGTCATGGGGTAAGGAGGACCCTTTCACCTTTAGCTTTCTGGTGTGCTGCCAAGAGACACAGAAGAAAGTATTTACTGCAGACTGCTAATGTATTGCTAACTGATTCCCAAGATGCTGTTAGATATTGTGTGAAGAGTCACAGTCAGCCTAGGACTTCTAGAGGTGCAGTCTCCTAGTAACAGCATTACTAGAGTTGACACTTTGATTTATTTAGCTCTGCTCAAGTTCTTTTCCTAGGGGCTATCTAAGCAGTTACCTCAGTGTTATGTTTCAGTCTGTGCTGTAATAGGGACTTGTAAGTTGCCATTGGGCGCTCACATTCAAATATCTTATCCGTGTTTCTGAGGTAGTTCTTTTGGGTGAGTTGTCTGACATGATGCACAGTTTCCTAGTTGTGAACCAGAACAGTCGATGAGCCCTTCATGCTTAGAATCAGTTTGACAATATTGTCATTGCATCCTGTAACTACCATATGTTAAAAAATTATATTGTAAACTGTAAAACTTTTTCAGAAATGTGTCAGAGAAGGGAGAAAACACACCAAACCCACAGCAACACACTCAAATATCCACATTGGGGAAGTGGGGAAATTTTTCTGAGTAGCAAAAAATTCCCTCTGCCAATGAAGGCAAGCCAGGGCACGAGGCACACCATGAGGATTACACCTCACCACTTGGAGTGCCAGTGACAGGGACTCCCACACAGAGGGTGAGGGGCAGGGGAATGGGGCCCCTTTGCCTCCGGATCAGCAGGGAGGGCAGCAGGGCTGTCTCCCAGTACTTACTGCTGGCGTAGCTAGCTGTGGAGAGAAAGTGCTGGGCTCACTATACTCTTCTGCTCCTGACACACCCACAGACCTCTGCTGATGTGGTGTCGATTGAGCATCTCAAAATAATGGGTCTTGGAGTTAATGCCCAATAGAAATGCATGCTGCAGTTCATATCTCAGAACTATTATTTCAGGCTCTCTGCACACTCAGATATCTCTGCATCAGTTACACTAAAATCATGTTTTTAAGTTTTTCTTCATATCCATCAGGGCTCAGAATTTACCTTTTGTTTAAATTAAATCTCAGATTCTGATGTCATGTGACTCTAGGAGCTGGGCCCTAGGAACAGGTATAAATGCTAATGCCTTAATCCAGCCCTGTCAAGAACCCTAGAGAGGTAGGGGCGCCAGCTACTACAAATTACAAAACTGCCAAATACCCCTTTTAGCTGATTACATTCCATAGACTCAACCAGTTTTCCTCAGATAAACCAATAGTATTTGACTCTGCCACCTGAGCTGGAAGTCCTTTCCAATTTAATAACAACTATCATAATAACGAGGAGTCTGGTGGCACCTTAAAGACTAACAGATTTATTTGGGCATAAGTTTTCGTGGGTAAAAACCTCACTTCTTCAGATGCATAGAGTGAAAGTTACAGATGCAGGCATTATATACTGAGTTCCATATACCATTTGACATATACTGAGTATATAATGCCTGCATCTGTAACTTTCACTCTATGCATCTGAAGAAGTGAGGTTAAGTTACAGATGCAGGCATTATATACTCAGTATATGTCAAATGGTATATGGAACTCAGTATATAATGCCTGCATCTGTAACTTTCACTCTATGCATCTGAAGAAGTGAGGTTTTTACCCACGAAAACTTATGCCCAAATAAATCTGTTAGTTTTAAGGTGCCACCAGACTCCTTGTTGTTTTTGTAGATACAGACTAACACGGCTACCCCCTGATACTTAACTATCATAATCTTACACGTCTCGTTCTCCCCTTCCCATTCTACTCTCCCACTTACGCACACTGGCCTCATTCTTTAGCCACAACCAAAATGGAGGCTGTGACAATTATCAAGGAACCATAGTCACCTCAACATCACTAAAGTTGCTTATGACTGTCAAGTTTTTCTCCATTGCTGCAGCAAAAGCACCTGACGCACTTTTGACTTTGCTCATAATACTTAGATGAAAGGTAATATTATTTTAGATTCTCAAGTCCCTGAGGCAGGAGGTGTATCACCATCTGTGTTTGGTACATCTTTGAGCACACTGTCAGCATTCAATAAATAACAAGACTGAGTGAAAACTATTAATGTTATTAGCTCCACCTTTTTCTTGTTTGTGGTCAGCAAAGTCATACCCCCTCAGTCCAAAAGACTTCAGTTTCCTACTCATCCTCCTGTTTCCTTCATATTCTAATAGAGTAATAAAGCAAGAACAACCATCAAAAATATACTTTTGGTGTAGCAGTTTTGTCCTGTTTAATATTGTTTTTCAATATTTCCATCCAGTATTCCTCCGCACTCAAAATCATTTCCCCTCACCAAGCTCTCATTAGTGTCCCTGTAAATGCTAGTACGCATAGCAGTAACTGCAATTTTCCATTGGAGTGTCAGTATAACAAAAGAAAACATTTAATAAAAGGGAGCAGGAACTCTGCATTAACTTGGGAAAACACCACCACAACGATTCAAGAGGAGGCAAACCATAAGTAAACACTTGC
Source organism: Trachemys scripta elegans (assembly GCF_013100865.1). NCBI lineage: Eukaryota > Metazoa > Chordata > Testudines > Emydidae > Trachemys > Trachemys scripta. Next base: position 93,046,479 of record NC_048301.1, read on the forward strand.
CCCACAGTATCTTGGACAGTAATCCTTTGTCTCACTTCCCACTTGCATTGTGAAACAGCAACAGATGACCCCGAAGGGGAACTCAAGCAATTACTCTGCTGCTCCCGCTGTCAGGGGTTCTCTGCCATCACTTGTAACTTGTTACTGGCTTTGCTGCTGCTATCACCTTCGCTGCTGTTCACCAACTTCTCTGCCGCCTCTGCCTCTAACTGTGATGCCATGTTCTGAGGTTCCACTGCTTAGCCCAATTCTTAGTGTTTTCACCTCTTAGTGATGTCATTGGGTAATGAGGAACCTCACTTCTGCTGCATTGTGACATTGTCTCCCTGTCCCCCTATACCTGTTCATCAGTGGTTTCAGCTCTAATCACTGAGCAGAACCAAGGACACTGAACTGGGTCTGACCAGCATAGGCAGGTCAAATTATATATGGAACTCTTTCAACAGCATCCATGGTAAGAACACCTGTCCCCACCCCCACACCCCTCTGACTTTCACCTGGATGTTGCATTACAACCCCTCGTTTAGCGAGTACATTTTCATTTAGGGTGACCCCTTTAAAGACATACAATAAGGATAACATTTCATTACTCCTACATTCAAGACTAAAGTGCACTTTAATCCCAAACAGCCAAAATTGGTCACCTAGGCAAAGTAGATGTGTTTATGCAAATATAGCATGCTCCTTTTCCTTCAGCACATCAATAGATGGCAGGGGAGAGCTCATATACACCCTGGATTACACCATTTTGGTTCCATCTGCTTCATTCAGAACACATAATTAACAGAGATTTGTCTGAGACCAATACAGGTTCGAATGAGGATTTGAGTGGAAGAGGAAAATTGAGACAGAGGCAGATTGTAATTCAAAACAGGTGGCCATTTATTAATGGGGGATAAATTACAACTTGGGCTGGGGAGGAGCACCTGTACCAACTAACAGTACAAATTCAATTGAAATAGGAACAAGTAACCAACCAAAAATATCACCAGAGCAGTAATATAAAACAGTATATGTACACTTAACAACAAGGAATCAGATAATTTACAACCAACTATTTACTGAAAAACCAGAACAAACATACAAAACTGAGTAAACTGTAACAATTCGTCCTCTATACACTATACATGAGATTTGGTACCAAGTAATAAAGAAAAAAGGCCTAACAAACAGAACATCTACAAAAATTAATATGTACATACCACACTCCAGCTGCAGCTGACCAGCAGTACAGACACTAGGGACATGATGAGATGTAACCCGAGATGACACGACACGAGCCGGCTAAATCCGGAGGAGATCCTGGCTGAAAAGATGATCAGGCCTTCCAGCTAACACGCGGACACTCCTGCTGATTTAGGCAAGGGCCATAGTTTTATTCGAAGACCCTTGCTCGTGCTAGCATCTAATTGGTTCCCCGCTCCTACACCAACCAGGCTCCGAGCTGGTGCCCTCTACGTAAACAGATACTGCACCCAGCACGCTAAGCTTATGCACACGGCACGCTGGAATTGTAGCACACGGTACCAATGTGACCCACAATTGACCAGGCGGAAGGTTCGAGAGTGGTTACACGGCCCCAATGTGTTGCACACAACACCAAGGTGCTGCACACGGCACCGATGTGACCTTCTGACCAACAATTGGCCATCCAGATGCCATGACAGAGCATAGGGCTGCGACAAGATTGTTTAGTGTTAAAACTATGGTAGATTCTTACTGTGAAATGATCTATTTACATTATATTACTGTATGTGATAAGATCTTCTTTCAGTGATTTCATCATCCGCCGAAGAATAACAATGCCAGACCCATGAAGTGTAAGGATGAGAGTTTAGAAATGTGTGAAGTGAATTATTGTGTTGGCTTTTCACTTCTGGAGCCATGGAGGCACATCTGACTACACTCATAAGTGAAGTGAAATAAAGTAAATTTAGGGTGACCATCAGGAAAATCTTCTAAATGATGAGATCTTTTTAAAGGTCAGACAACCATCCAAGGGAGGTAATGGAATCCTCGTTGCATAAAAAATTAAAACTAGAAGGACCAAAGCACTAGAAAGCAGACAGCAGTCCTACCCTTGATCCCATATGAACAACTAGGTTACCTTATAGGTCTTTTCCAGCTAACATTTGGTTTTACCAGCTTGTGTGCTTTAGTGCACTAAATAATTAGCACTATAATAAAATGCTTCAGGTCAGGATTCAGATGTTTTGGCAATGCTGTGGAGAGGAAGGACTTGGTTTCTAGTCAGAATTACAAAAAAATCTTTATTTTTGTGGTCACTAGAAAGTCGTAAAACTTTCCACTTTAAAAAGATGAGACATTACCCCCACTTACACATAGGCAGTGATTATTACCCATGTCTTGGAGTAGCCCGCCTCACCTTCTGAATGCCAGTTGCCCTAGAAATAGTGTATGAATGTTGATTGCTTTGGCAATGTTATTGAAAGATGGTCCAAATTTGCAATGAATATTTTACTACCAGTTATAACTATCCATGACAAAATTAGGCAGTGGTAGAGAGGAACAAGCTCCACAAATAAGTTGTTTGATAATGTACTTAAGATTATCTTTTAATTCTGCACCTCAGATGATAAACTTTTAAAATGTCCAAGCTAATATGTTATCAAAGGGAGACCTTTAGCCATAAAGTTCACATCAGTATTTGTAGTGTCCCAGTGTCTGGTGTTCATATCTAGGAGTTTGGTTTGATCCATTGATAATGGGGGCATGTAATGAAATTTGTATCTGGATCAAAACTTTCCAAAAGTGCAAGTGTTTTGGTTTGGGCTCATTTCTCATTCCCACGTGCCATATATATTCAAGGGCATTTTCTGTACTTCTACCAGTGCATACCCTTATGCTACGGGAGCTCAGACTAGATGCATTGTCTTTCATTGTGACACTGGCTTTAAAGTGTCTGAATCTCCTTGAGTAAGTTCCTCCTGCCAAATGCTCAGACATACCCTGTGGTCTCTGCAGGGAGCCATGTTCTGTACTCTTGGGACACAGTCGTCACGGCAATAATTTGGGGGGGTGGTTTTATGTTCAACATTTACATTAATGCAATCTATCAATGTGTTAATTACATGATACTTCCTAGAATTAAATCAAAAGGACAGCCAAGCTAATTTGAAAACGAGCGGACAGAAAAAGTGTTTCTTTGTTATAGGGCTAAATTTTTCTATGGATAACAGTCATTTACAGTGATTTACCAATTCAATGCAACAAATCAGTGGCACAGCCAGGATTAAAACCTAGGACTTCCCTCACCACCAGACTGTTCAGAAAATAACTATCAGCTATAATATGACCTATCATGGTAGCTTGCTTAGTCATGTCGTATATTCTCGTACACAATGTGGCCAGATTCTGCTCTGGTTTACGTTCTGGGCAGATACATTGTGGTAACTGACATTGGGCTATGTGGTAGAGCTGGGCAAATAAGTGATTTTTCAGTTTAGTGGCCAAACAGGAAAAAAAATCATTTGGGGCCTAATTAAACGTTTTGCTTGACCCCAAACAAGTTTGTTTTGGTTTGAGAAATGTTTCTTACCCTTTGTTTGTTTGTTTAGTTGAATCAAGCTAAATTTCAGAAAGAGTTGTTTCAAAACAATTGTTTTCCATTTTTTTCCAGCAAAAACAATTTGCTGAATTTGACCTGAACTTACTAATAGTTTCAGTCAACCCAAAATTGCATTTTTTTGTGAATAAGCTATTTGTCACACAAAAAATAATTGCCTAGCTCTAATATGGAGGACTTGCATCCTGTGCAATGAAGTACAAGAATGTCAGGGAAGGATTTAGCACCACAGTGTGCATATAAAAGCAAATAATAAATGATCAACCAACCTTACATAATATTGTACAATGGAATTTATCTAAATTTACCTAAAGCGGCTCCGGGGTGGCTCCCTGCATGTCTGCCCTGTCCCTAGCCCCATGCCACTCCCGGAAGCGCTGCAGCCTTGGGGGTGGGGGATGGAGGGCTCCACGTGTGCTGCTCTGCCGTGCCTCCAGGTACCTCCTCCGAAGCTCCCATTGGCCATGGTTCCCTGTTCCCAGCCAATGGGAGCTGCCTGGAGGCAACGCATGGAGCCCTCTGACCCCCCGTTTGGGGGCCACAAGGACGTGGTGCCGGCGGCCGGATCCAAAGCCCTGAGGGGCTGGATCTGGCCCACGGGCCATAGTTTGCCCAGCCCTGGTCTAGTATGTATCGCCAGGTATGGCATCCTTTCCAAGTCCATTCTTGGCATGTCCAAACCATCGTAGTCATCTTTCTTGAATCTTCTGTATTAGCATTATTTCTTGCCCTAGCCATTTTCTTATTGTAACACCAACAAACCCCAGTCAGTGGCAGGCGGAATCGAACCTGGGGCCTCTGAAGCTTAGTGCATGAGCCTCTACTGCATGAGCTAAAAGCCATATGGCTCTTAGCTAAGGCTGAAGAGCAGACTCATTAATCTCTAAGTGGTTTCGGTGCCACTAGATGGGCCAGAACTCCACAACCAGGTGGTGTATGGGTTACATTATCACTTCATTTTTTATTTTCTGCAGTCTTGAAACAATCAGTATTCCCCTCAGCCAGTTCATGTCTGCAGTTGAAATCTTTTGTTCATTGTATTTCCTCATATTCCAGCATTCCAACCTGTTCAGGAGTGTAGGCATGACAGTTGTCTCATCTACATTGATTTTTTTTGCTTTTTATCTAAATATCATTAACCTTCCAGATCTTGCAGAGTTTTCCACATACAGTAGCAGCTAGCTAGATTCTCCATTTTATGTCATCTTCACAATTCCTGTTCTTTAATACTAATCCTCAAAGGTATACACCATCGCCCAAGGGAGTTGAGGCATAATTAATGTTTGTAAAGGGTTTTGAAGATGAAGTGCTAAATATTATTATTAAACAATATTACACAGTAGTATGAAATAACAGAAATCTGTACAAAACGAGCAAATATCTTACTAGCAAAGTGTTCACAAAGACTTATAAACAGGTTCAATATTGATTTAGTCTCAAATGTGCAGTTGATTGATTTTATATTATTTTGAGAACATGATTAATATTTACTTTTCTAACAGTGGATTCAAACAAAGATCCAACTCTACTGCCATGAACTTATAACAGGGAATAGCAATTTACAAAAGGTTTCCATCAAAATGTGTCCTGAAGTATCCTTTGTTGTGGATTTCTAATCATCTGTCTTCAATCAGTAGAACAGAGTCTACTTCTCATTGTTGTCTGAGTCTGATGGGCATGTGAGTGAATGCCTCCATCAGGACCTGAAATGAAAGAAAGCCGATGACAAGTTTCATATTGTAACTGTGCACAAAATGGCCATATATTCATTATTTATACTGTATAGTCCTTGCCTTTAAAACTGTTGAATTTTGCCCCAGATAAATGCAGTAGATAAGATTACCTCAATTATCTCAGTATTCATCATAATCTGATGGGGAAAATTGAGGTGTTTGATATGCAGGTAACATTCATTAGTTATCCATGGAAATCAGCAGGTTGTTTAAGAGTGATCACTCCCTTACGGCTTACGGGTATGTTTTATCAGAAATATTTGATTCAGACCAGATTGTGATACAGTCCCTCACATTGAATAGTACCTTAAAAGACAAGTCAATCTGGAGTGCTACCTAACAAGAGTCAGGTCATATGAATCCATCCCTTAATAAAGCACGCTGATATTTCACCAAACAATTGGAAAGTTTTCTATTTGGGATCTATAAGAAAATCCAATAAACACTTTATACTGTAAAACAACCGCATATGAACAGCTCTATGGGCTCAGGACTAAGTAATATGTTTGGTTTTGATTGTTCTATTAATTTTCTTGAGGTAAAGAAACTTTGGATCCCACTTCTTATGTTAGGCCACCCATGTCTGTGATTGGGTTCTCAAATGGGGAACTGGGCACCCTAACGTGGGCAATCAAGTTTGAAACTTGAGTTCTGAACCATATATACTTAAAGAAAAGTAATAGAGAAACATGTATTTGGTCTGTTATGATTCTTAATGTACTAGGAGTTCAAGGAGCCACGGTAAAATTTATGAGAAATATACAAATTAGTCACTACATTTTTTCAGTGATGGGAGCACCAATGGAAAAAGTAAACTCCCACTGACTGTGGAAGAAATGTAATGACACAGAAAGGCAGGCTGAAGAAGAATAGCAAAAATTAGAGCACAAATACCTTGTAACCTTCAAATGCCCATAAAACAGAGATTGCTTGGGTGTAGGAGAGAGAGAAAATGAAGAGTCTGCGTTGGTCTCAAGCATGTAATGAAAGGAAAACCCCCCACTGATGTCAGAAAGAGATTTCACTGACTAGAATTGCCAGATTTCAGTCATAGTAACTAGCAAGAAAAAATTAATCGTACAATCAATCGTACTATTAATCGCACAGTTAAACAATAATAGAATACCATTTATTTAAATATTTTTGGATGTTTTCTACATTTTCAAATATATTCAATTACAACACAGAATACAAAGTGTACAGTGCTCACTTTATATTTATTTTTATTACAAATATTTGCACTGTAAAAAACAAAAGAAATAGTACATTTCAATTCACCTAATAAAAGTACTGTAGTGCAATCACTTTATAATGAAAGTTGAACTTACAAATGTAGAATTATGTACAAAAAATAACTGCATTCAAAAATAAAAATGTAAAACTTTAGAACCTACAAGTCCACTCAGTCCTACTTCAGCCAATCACTCAGACAAACAAGTTTGGTTACAATTTGCAGGAGATAATGCTGCCCAAGTCTTGTTTACAATGTCACCTAAAAGTGAGAACAGGCGTTCACATGGCACTGTTGTAGCCAACATTGCAACATATTTATGTGCCAGATGCACCAAAGATTCATATGTCCCTTCATGCTTCAACCACCATTCCAGAAGACATGCGTCCATGCTGATGACGGGTTCTGTTCAATAACGATCCAAAGCAGAGCAGACCGATGCATGTTCATTTTCATCATCTGAGTCAGATGTCACCAGCAGCAGGTTGATTTTCTTTTTTGGTGGTTCGGGTTCAGTAGTTTCCGCATCGGAGTGTTGCTCTTTGAAGACATCTGAAAGCATTCTCCACACCTCCTCCCTCTCAGATTTTGGAAGGCAGTTCAGATTCTTAAACTTTGGGTCGAGTGCTGTATCTATTCTTAGAAATCTCACATTAGTACCCTTTGCATTTTGTCAAATCTGCTGTGAAAGTGTTCTTAAAATGAACATGTACTGGGTCATCGTCCGAGACTGCTATAACATGAAATATATGGAAGAATGCAGGTAAAACAGAACAGGAGACATACAATTCTCCCCTAAGGAGTTCATTCATAAATTTAATCAATGAATTATTTTTTTTAACAAGCCTCGTCAGCATGGAAGCATGGCCTCTGGAATGGTGGCTGAATGGACATATGAATGTTGAGCATATCTGGCACATAAATACCTTACAACACCAGCTACGAAAGTGCCATGCGAACACCTGTTCTCACTTTCAGGTGACATTGTAAATAAGAAGCAGTCAGCAGTATCTCCTGTAAATGTAAACAAACTTGTTTGTCTTAGGAATTGGCTGAACAAGAAGTAGGACTGAGTGGACTCTTAAGCTCTAAAGTTTTACACTGTTTTGTTTTTGAGTACAGTTATGTTACAAAAAAATCTACATTTGTAAGTTACACTTTCACAATAAAGAGATTGCACTACAGTACTTGTATGCGATGAATTGAAAAATACTATTTATTTAGTTCATCATTTTTACAGTGCAAATATTTGTAATAAAAAATAATACAAAGTGAGCACTGTACACTTTGTATTCTGTGTTGTAATAGAAATCAATATATTTGAAAATGTAGAAAAACATCCACAAATATTTAATACATTTAATTTGGTCTTCTATTGTTTAACAGTACGATTAATCGCAATTAATGTTTTTAATCGCAGTTAATTTTTTTGAGTTAATTGTGTGAGTTAACTGCAATTGACAGCCCTAATTATATGTAAGGTAACCTAGCAGTTGCTGTTCCTAGGAAAGATGACAAAATGAGTTAATATTCTAGTGGTTTACATGTGAATGGAGATTTTGGCTCAGATTTGGTTTTAGTTTCCAGTTGAACAGGAATTTGATAGTTATTGGTCTACAGCACAAAGCACCACATGATTAACAGTCTTTACTTGAGAGAATCTTTGGCAAGGATTGGACAAGTAGGAGTGCTTGCACATCATCATTGACGTATATTAGCAGAAACTTGCACAATGCCTGGCTGCATTATTCTCTGAGTCTAGCCAGTGCTGTTAATCTCTCACTTACATGAGCATGAAAATCTGACTAATGATTGTTTTTTTAAGTTGTATTTCTAGGCACTTTTTAAATTGAAACCACGGTGCATTGCTGATTAAAAATATCCTGACAGTCAAAAATGAATATTACTTCATGGTACTTCCTACTATGTTGCTTGAAGTTTTTAATTTGTTATGGTATATGAGAACATATTGACAAGGGTTTTTTGTTACATGACAATGAAGTAAGGACACTAGCCACAACTCTTCATTCCAAACCATTGAGTTACAATAAATCGTAAACATCCTTGAATGAAGTAAGCGCCATTTCATTATATAATACACAAAGACTGCCTCACTGCTGAAAAGGATACAATGTATGAGAGTTGTATCATGCCTTCACCCTATCTCATCTCTGTTTATCTCTAGATTTCAGATATATATTCTGAGCTAACTAATTTTTTCTCCATTTAAAGCACAAATCTCATTGCTACTCAAATAGCAAACTTTACTTGAGCGGGTAACTTTATCTTCCTGTTTCTTATTTGCAGGAGAGCTGCTCCCTCTGCTGAATTTTCTGTGGACAGGACTCGTCACCTGATGTCTTTCCTTACCATGCTAGGCCCCAGTCCTGACTGGAATGTAGGCTTGTCAGCTGAAGACCTTTGTACCAAGGATTGTGGCTGGGTTCAGAAAGTCGTTCAGGATCTGATACCATGGGATGCTGGTACCGACAGTGGGGTTACCTATGAGGTATTTGTAATACTTGTAATGGCTTTAAAACATAAGCTCTTCCTTAATTAACATAGCTGTTAAGAATGAAGGCTAATAATCCACAACTATGTGAAAACCTCTTAGTATTCGGCAAACCATTCCTTGCATAGGAAAATGAAAGGCAATTGGAACAGACATTGGTAGCAATTGCTGTCTTTTATTGTGCCTGATTTTCCAAATCTGAACTCTTAGATACTTCTTGTGATGTTGTGCACTGATGACCCCGCTCTCCGAAGAAAAATGAACTTAGGTTACTAAAAATTAGGGATAGATAAGTACTCAATTTCCCAACAAGTGTGTACACTAACCCATGTGCCATCAAAAATCCCAGGGTGCTAGTTTAACTCAATTAAATTGGGACACTGAAAAACATAGGATGACCAAAGCAATTACCTGGCTGGAGGAAGCCCGCCAAACAATCAGCGGGGCTGATTGAGATGATTGAGGCACTGGAGGAGCACTCCAGGAAGACAAGGTCGTTGTGGAGAACCTAAATGAATCATTTGCATTGATCTTCAATGCAGAGGACACCAGGAAGATCCACACACCTGAACCAAAAGATTTTGGAGCAAATTGATAAATTAAGTAGCAATAAGTCACCAGGACCAGATGGTATTCACCCAAGAGTTCTGAAGGCACTCAAATGTGAAACTGCAGAACTGTTAACTGTGTTATGTAACTTACTGCTTAAATCAGCCTCTGTAGCAGATGACTGGAGGATAGCTAACGTAACGCCTAACTCCAGAGGCAATCCTGGCAATTACAGACTGGTAAACCTAACTTCAGTACCAGGCAAATTGGTTGAAACTATAGTAAAGAACTGTATTATCAGACACATAGCTGAACATGATATGTTGAGGAATGATCTGGAAAAGGGGGTAAACATTGAGGTGGCAAAGTACACAGACAATACAAAATTACTCAATATACTTAAGTCTAAAGCAGACTGAAGAGTTACAAAGGGATCTCACAAAACTGTGTGACTGGGCAATAAAATGGCAGATGAAACTCAGTGTTGATAAATTCAAAATAATGCACGTTGGAAAACAATTCCAACTATAAATACAAAATGACAGGGTCTGAATTAGCTGCTATCACTCAAACGAGATCTTGAAGTCATCATCGATAGATCTCTGAAAACATCTGCTCCATGTGCAGCGGCAATCAAGAAGCAAACACAATATTAGGAGCCATTAGGAAAGGGATAGATAAGATGACAGAAAATATCACAATACCACTATATAAATCCATAGTAAGCCCACACCTGGAATACTGCTTGCAGTTCTGTTCACCCCTTCTAAAAAAGAATTGGAAAAAGTACAGAGAAGGGCAACAAAAATGATTATGGGTAATCTTCCATATGAGGAGAGATTAAAAAGACTAGGACTATTCAGTTTAGAAAAGAGACTGAGGGAGGATATGATAGATGACTATAAAATCACGAATGGTGTGGAAAAAGTGACTAAGGAAGTGTTATTTACCCCTTCACATAACACAAGAACTAGGGGTCACGCAATGAAATTAATAGACAGCAAGTATAAACAAATATAAGGAAGTACTTCTTCATATAACGCACAGCCAATCTGTGGAACTTGTTGCCAGGGTATGTTGTGAAGGCCAAAAGTATAACTTGATTCAAAAAAGAATTATATCAGTTCATGGAGAATAGTCTCATCAATGGCTAATAGCCAAGATGGTCAGGGATATAACCCCATGCTGTGGGTATTCTTAAACCTTTGACTGCCAGAAGCTGGGACTGGACAACAGGGGATGGATCACTTGATAATTGTCCTGTTCTGTTCATTCTCTCTGAAGCAGCTGGCACTGGCCACTGTCGGAAGACAGGATACTGGTCTAGATGGACCATTGGTCTGAACCAGTATGGTTTTTATTTTCTTAACTGTTACAAAATCCATACCAGCAAGGAAATAATTACTATATATCAAGCTATGGATATACAAGAGAACGGTCTGCAGCATCTGTGTGATCCTTGGGATGGTGTATGGAGCTAACATATAGACTCAGACAGCAAAAGCTGAGTAAAAGCCAACCACATTTCCTTGAAAGTTTTATGTTCCAGTAGCAAAGACCTGTAGCTATGAAAACAGATAAAAATCTTGGAAAAGGGGGAAATAGAAAACAAAACAGCATGGGGGAAGGCACATGATCAGAATAAAGAACCATCCCAAAGGTTTGCAAAGAAATTACGATTGGGGACAAGAACTTGTGCACCTCAGTGGGTAGATGAGATAAGATTCCTGAGAAATATGTGAATAGAATAGAATACAAGAATTAAAGTTTTGACTGACCCATATATCCTGTTGTGGAGTGATCACACTATGGCTACCTAAATGATCATGCGTGAATGCACAGAAAGAAAATGTAGTTGAGATTTTTTTGTTGATTCCTGTATGTTTGTGCCTCCACAGGCCTGCCTTTCCACTTATCACCAGAATTACTTTTCAGCTGCAGTTCTTCTGTTCTTACACTGTTCCCTGTATGGTTATGTTTGCAATATAGTAAATCTGTCTTGATAAACAAACAAGCAAAAATAATATATTCATCAAGTGGAAGATTTCTGTCTTCTGTGGTAAAGCAAAACAATCAGGAGATTACTTTCACTCATCAGTTGCTGAAATAAAATGTGCCTCTTCTGCCACCTGGCTGCTAACTATACTTATCCTCCAACAGTAAAATATGACCCCATTCATGAAATACACTAACTCCAAAACCCTGGGCTTCTGGTATGAAAAGGCATCATTACAAAAAATAGACTGATAATTTATAAAAGCTAGTGCAATTTAATATATATAATTAAAACAATTTGTAATTAAAGCAGTGCATACAGGTGAAGACCTAAAGATCTTGTTATTTTCATCTTGCCTTTTATTAGTTAGGTCTCTCACTATATGTTTATATGGTTCCTAACACAATGGGTCCCTAATATCAGTTGGCACTTCTTGCCATAAGACAAGTAACTAATAAAGCTCATATTTAATATTGTAAATTCCCCAAATGTGGTTGCTGAATGTTCCCTGAGAATTCACACAGTTAAAATAATGCCTTGTTTTACTCTCCAGCTCCAAACAGAATTGTGTTTGCTAATAAAAAATATCTTGGACTTGTGACCTTTTTTATGTACAGTGGACATTTTTAACAAGCTTTTTCTGTTTTTGTCAGAAAACAAAGTTGAGGTAAAAGACAGTTGTCAGTACTAAATTTTCCACCACTTCTCTAGCTATTGTTCTAGTTCTCTATCCATTTCAGTGACAAGAGTTTTTATGGCAATATGCAGGCATACGAAGTTTTTATTGCTGACCTCTTGACTGATCTCAGATGTAAAATAAAACAAACGACCAAGAAGGGGGAAAAAAAAAGCGTTCACCATTCCATTTTAACCATTCCATGTTTTTTATGTCTCGAGGCAGACTGCAGGACAAATATGCAACACAATTATGTGCAAAGCAAACCATTTGGTTTGTTCTCTGAGATTAGACACCACCATTGTTCTGAAATAGTTATGACCTTGAAGAGCATTCTGAGCATGGTCAGGTAAACTTCAAAGTGTATCAGACACTAGCTAGGGATCAACAGAAGACATCAATGGTGGTTTGATTTGTATATTAACTATGAGTTTGCATTCAATATATATATGACCGCAATTAATGAGAATGTGCATGCAGAGACTCAGAATAGGTTTTAATGGGGCATGCCTGTTTGTGCACTGAATATTTTTGTCCAGACCTTCACACATTTATATAGCATGCTTTCCAAAAGAGAAACTTTTTGCCTAGTTTTTAGTCTCATAACTTTTTCGAGTGGGGTTTTAGGCTCACAAAGCCTCTCCCCCCTCTCCTGGTATATGACATAATAAAAACAAAGACGTTTGTTAGGAAGACAAAGCACCTAGAAGGCAATGAAGCTATCGTTTACACCAGCTGAGGATCTGTCTCCTAACATGCTGTTCAAATGTAACTTAAGCTCAGAAAGCTTTTGCTCTCTGCAACTGCTGTTAGCTACAATGTATTATAATATAAAATAGGACGTCAGTAATTACAATTATGCATTTAAAATGTCAGAGGCAAGGAAGTAGGGTAGATTTGCTTTCAAAACCTATATTCTCACCCTACCTGGTCTCTCTCAACTGCAACCGAAATGTTTAGGGGACGGGGAAATGCTTATGTTCTAAATTTATTGGGTTCATAAGAATGTTTTCTCTCCCCACAATGGCTCCAAATAGTAAGAGTAGGATTTTGTTCTTAATCTGCAAGAGAAGAAATAGCATCCTGAATAACATAACACACCATGTGTCCTGAACTCGTCTCAAGTGCAGTAACTTAAATATGTCTCTAAGATAAACAATTAAACAATGTGTTGTCTAGCTTGGGTCTTAGTGTTTGTCCAGTTTTCTATACAAAGAGGAAACAACAAATAATTAAATTTAAAAAAAATCCTCTCCCACAATGTGCCCTTTTCCCCCCCAGGGATTTCCAGTCAAGTTCTGGTTCTCAGTCTGGCCACTACTATTTTAAAGAACTGAGGGTCATTTATGGATCACAGAACTTAAAAACAAGTCAAAGCTTTGAAATATGCGGAAGAAATAATATTGAGTTCTTTGTTTCTTACTTGTAATTTTAATCATGCTGTGACAAATTCATCTCTGGTGACATGAGGGAGGTTTCACTATGGATGACTTTGGTTTTGTCTCTCTCCATCCACAGATGCATTCTCTCCTCTTTTCTCTCTCTTTCTTTGTGACACGTAAAGGGAAGTTCCATATGGAAAAGTGACTCCAAATAAAAACATTATGGTCTCATTTGAGATCTGCTCCCTGTATATATTCAGAGCAATAACTGCCTTACATCAAAGACAAAAATAAGTGTTTACTGCTTTTTCTCCTGTTACTGCAGCAGAGCCAACACAGCTCTGTAGGGTAACCTGGATGCTACTGTACCTCACATACTATGTACAGAATTATTAAATTCCAGTTCCCCAGATTTACAGAAATGCTGCATAATGGATGTTCGTTGCCATGGGAGAATTCATTCTGTTGAAAGGGGCATTTTCCTATTGAACATTTCAGAAGCAGCTCTAAATTTTGTATATTGTGTTGACTTCTATTATTCAAAATACATGTGTTTTTATTCCATTTTAATCCATATTTGTATCTGTTTCTTTCTGATTGCAGTCACCCAACAAGCCTACAATTCCTCAAGAAAAGATAAGACCACTAACGAGCCTTGATCACCCTCAGAGTCCCTTTTATGATCCAGAAGGAGGGTCTATAGCAGTGGTGGCCAGAGTTGTCATTGAGAGAATTGCACGAAAGGTAGCAATATAAAATTCTAAAAGACAGCAGTAAAAATGAAATAATACAATTTAAATATATTTTATGGATTTTTTAAACTGTTGAAACCCTTTTAATCTACTGTTCCTTCTGCTGATAGAAACGTCCAGTGCTGCATATTTTAGTACTTCTTTTTCATAGAAGCATGGAGATTAACCACATTAGATTTTTCATCTCTAGTCATATAATCTAGTCCCTTGCCAATGCAGAATGGAACCTTACAGTAGGTTCTCCAGTTCTTTGCCCAGCCAACTTTTAAATGATTCAAGTGATGGACTTTCCAATACTTCCCTAGGGGGCTTATTCCATGGTCTTATGGATCCCTGTGTTAAGAAATGTTTCTTGATACTCAAGCTACTTTTCCTTTGGCTTAGTTTCATCTTATTTGTCTCTGTTATTGCATAGGGGATCCTCCTAAATATGTCTCCGCTTTCTGCTTTTTAGACCACGAGTATTTGCAGATGGTTATATATTCCTGTCTTTATTGTAATTTAGAACTACATCAGCACTGATTCAAACCTGCAGATCCTTAAGTAAGGTTTGGGCATAGACCCTTTTTATTTTCCCTCAAAAGCATATCTGCAGACCTTTAATCACTGACGTTGTTCCAAATTCCTCCCAATTTATTAAGCTCACTGTATACTGCATTCTATATGTAACCCCACCACCAGTGTACTCAGAGGTGCCATTAGTATCCTTCTTTGTGATGTAAGGCCTCTGAATATGCAGTCCCAAACCACATTGTTTCTGCCACTCTATGAAATTGCAGGCATTTTAGTTTGCTCTCTACTCTCACACCTAGGTTTCTCTGTGCATTTTTTCTGTCCAGGTTTCCCATTCTCTTTGCATATCAGTGTTTCAGGTGGTTTTCCTTAGATGTATACATACGCTTTTGGAAATCCCAACCTATGTAGCCTGTTGCTATTTCTTGCCTATATTTTAAATTCTCTAGAGGTGAAATTCCCCACTATGAAACAGGCCAGCACAATGTGTATGTGTTTAAGCCCTACTGGAATTGAGTGAGTTATAGGATTTGTGCTGGCCCCCTGCATACAAGCGTGAATAACTTGCAAATCCGTAGCTTTACAACTGTTGAGGTACTGGAGCACAAACCCTGCTTGTGTTACTGTGTAGCTTCTAGCAACTGGTTTTACATCCCGCCAGCACCTATTGGTTTATTCCCATTACCATCCTAATTTAAATCTTTACCACTCTTTCTCTGCAGGGAGAGCAATGCAATATCATCCCTGATAATGTAGATGACATTGTAGCAGATCTTGTTCCAGAAGAAAAAGAAGAAGGTACTTTTTAATTACGTTCTGCTATGTGAGTTTTTTGTTTCATCCTCCAGTGCTGCTTCTGTATATTTCCTGTCTTTATGTCATTATTAGTACACTATTAAATATACAAAAACAACTCACTCAGCATCATTTCTTACTTGCCTGAAGAACTGATGACAATAGTGGGGTTTTCAAAAGCACTTAAGTGACTTAAAAGCACAAGTCCCACTGAAAGTCACAGTGATGCAGTTTTCCATTCTTTATGTTGCGCCTCTTTGGCCTGGCAACCTGCACAGAACCACCATGGTGCCCACAGAAGTTTGGCAACAGCTGTCCGATCTGTTAGAAATGTATAATACAGGTGACTATCTGGGAGGAATTAAAACAAACTTCTTAATATCCTAACACAAGGAAGAATTCCGAGCTGCATCACACAAAGGTGCCAGCTGAGTGAAACTTAAAACAGTGAAATGCTTCATTAGCAAGCAAGGAACCAATCATGTTAAACATCTCATGCAATCACCAACCAAGTGAAGAGGCATAAATGGAGACTAACCCATTGTTGACATGTTCTGCTTTTTATTGATTTTAGATGACACCCCTGAGACTTGCATTTACTCAAACTGGTCCCCATGGTCAGCCTGCAGCTCCTCCACTTGTGATAAGGGCAAGAGGATGAGGCAGAGAATGCTTAAAGCCCAGCTGGACCTCAGTGTGCCTTGTCCCGATACCCAGGATTTTCAGCCATGTATGGGCCCAGGCTGTAGTGATGAAGGTAACAAAACAGGAAAGAGTGGAGGGGATAAAATGGTGGGAGAGGGGAGAGCATTTTAACTTGGAGGCCCAACCTTCTGTTATAGCTGCATGGTCCCATCTCTAGGTGTAAGTGATGATGGTTGAAGAAAAGTGCATGGATAAGTGTTTGTGTGTTCAAAACTGTGAACACCCATGTGGAAAATTATGGAGTCACCTTAGAAAATGCGGTCCTCTGTGTTCACTATTGCAATTCAGTAGGCTGTTTGAGTGTATGTTTGAAGGTTAAGGAGGAGTAGCAAGAAGGAAGGAGTGAAGTGAGGAATGAAGGGAAAGGCAGAATGAGACAGGAGATAGAGTGGATAAACAGAAGCATGGAAGTCTGAAAAGAGTGGGGGGGGGGGTAGATACCTCTTGGTAGATGAGATTTATCAGGCAAAGGTGTGGCAATCTCAAAGTAGGTAATTGAAATCCTCCTCTGTATTTTAGATGGTTCCACTTGCATGATGTCTGAATGGATTACATGGTCCCCCTGTACTGTTTCTTGTGGAATGGGAATGCGATCTAGAGAGAGATATGTGAAACAATTTCCTGACGACGGTTCGATGTGCAAAGTACCTACTGAAGAAACTGAGAAATGTATTGTAAATGAGGAGTGTTGTAAGTATTTCATTTAGCCTTGCAAAATCCAATCAGTAACAAAAGCACTAAATGAACCATTTCTTAGATAGTGATTTTTTTCTCTTTACATTATAAATAGCTCCTAGTAGTTGCCTTGTGACAGAATGGGCAGAGTGGAATGAATGCAGTGCTAGCTGTGGAATGGGAATGAAAAAGCGACATAGAATGATTAAGATGACTCCAGCTGATGGATCCATGTGCAATACGGAAACTACCGAGGTGGAGAAATGCATGATGCCAGAGTGCCGTAAGTGTCTATGAGCCACCTGCCATGGACAGAAGTATGACAACTCTCATGACACTTTGTTTGAGCACATGAAAGAATGTGTCTAACAGGAAACATTCCCAACTTTTCCCTGCACCAGATTCCCTGCCTCAAGAGAACATGCATTGGTACCACTTCCACCCAAAGGATGACATATCAGTTCCAGAAAAATTATTCACTGCTATGGCCGTATTACTTTTTCAAAGCAATGCTTTCAGAATATCACAGTATCATTGCCAGATGCTATACACATGTATATTAGCAAAATACCTGTGGGCTCCCGTAAGTATTCCATAGTGGAACCCACTGCCTTAAGTAATTACTGTTGCTGTAAAGCAGGGATGGGCAAACTATGGCCTGGGGGCCACATCTGGCCCTTCAGATGTCTTAATCCAGCCCTCAAGCTCCCGCCGGGCAGCAGGGTCAAGGGCTTGCCCTACTCCAGCAGTCCAGCTGGGGAGCAGGGTTGGCAGCTTGCCACACTCCGCGCAGCTCCAGGAAGCAGCAGCATGTCCCCCCTCCGGCTCCTACACGTAGGGGCAGCCAGAGGGCTCCGCACGCTGCCCCCGCCCCAAGCGCTGCCCCTACAGCTCCCATTGGCTGGGAACTGCGGCCAAGGCAAGCTGCAGGGGCAGCACCTGCGGACAGGGCAGCGTGCAGAGTCGCTTGGCCACACCTCCGCGTAGGAACCAGAGGGGGACATGCCGCTGCTTCTGGGAGCTGCTTGAGGTAAGGGCTGCCTGGAGCCTGAACCCCTCCACCTCCTCCCGTGCCCCAACCCCCTTCCCCAGCCCTGATCCCCCACTTGCCCTCCAAACCCCTCCGTCCCAGGCCGGAGCAACCTCCTGCACCCCCAACCCCTTATCCCCAGCCTCACCCCAGAGCCTGCACCCCCAACCGGAGCTCTACCCCCTCTCCCCAACCCCCAATTTTGTGAGCATTCATGGTTCGCCATACAATTTCCATACACAGCTGTAGCCCTCAGGACAAAAAGTTTGCCCACCCCTGCTGTAAAGGAATCAAAAAGTGTAGAATGAAATACTGTTCCCATCCTGTGATGAGTTCTTTGATTTGGAATCAGACTGTTATAAATTTCACAAGATCAGGCTTTCTCACAGGACGTTCCTAGTTTCAAATGCGCCCACAAGTACTTTCTTGAAGTATTTTGATTCTCATGCATTGAGTCTCTGCAGAAACAAAGTGGAAAAAAGTTTGCAGAGAAACATTTTTAATAGT
Organism: Trachemys scripta elegans; assembly: GCF_013100865.1. Lineage (NCBI taxonomy): Eukaryota > Metazoa > Chordata > Testudines > Emydidae > Trachemys > Trachemys scripta. The sequence goes on from NC_048301.1 coordinate 93,065,121, forward strand.
TAACCTGAAAAAAAAATGTTGGCTTTCATCTGAGCTTTTGTAGGAACATCAAGTTAGCTTGAATAAAACAAAAAGCAAGCTAACAGCAAAATACAAAAAATAGGGGTTGTGTCCCTTCTTCAAATGGTCACATTTAATTCTTTCAAAGCTTTGTGTTTAAATAATTTGTCAACATAATGAAGATTCGTTATCTTTGCTAATCATTCTTTTCATGCACTAGATACCATTCCCTGTATGCTCTCCCCTTGGTCTGAATGGAGTGACTGCAGTGTCACTTGTGGGAAGGGGATGAGGACCCGGCAAAGGATGCTGAAATCTGCAGCTGAGCTTGGAGACTGTAATGAGGAGCTGGAGCAAGTGGAGAAGTGCATGCTTCCAGAGTGCCGTAAGTGTAGGAACCGGTCTGAAACAGGAAGGCTAATTTCACATGTTCTGCAAACTAAGGCTACATCTACACTAAGAGCTGAGGGTGTGATTCCCAGCCTGTGTAAATATGCTCATGCTATCATTAATTGAGCTAGAACAGTAAAGATAGTGTGGACAGCAGCAAGTGGTGGCTAGCCGTATTGAGTACTCACCCAGGCGGTTCAGGCAGGTTTGCTTTTGGCCTGGCTAGTCCATACCTTAGCTGCCCATGTTACCATGACAACACTACTATTTTTAGGATGTCTGCGCAAGCTGGGAATCACATGCCTAGCTCATAGTGTAGATGTAGCCTAAGCATCAACCCCTGGTGCTGTGCTTAGTCTGTGCTGTGGAGCCCGGACAGAGCTGTCGTGGTTGTGTGCCAGACCCACTGAGTGCTGCTCAGAACCTGATGATATGCCTGTCCCTCGGCTATCCGGCTGTCCAACCCCATCTGGGTAATGGAGAGAGAGTCTGTAACTCCTCCTCTCTGAGTCCTTGGGAAATGAAATCTGGAAGATGCTGAATACGTGCAGCGTGAAGGACTTTGAGAGGTCTGCACAGCTGTTTAAGAGGACCTATAAAGGGTACAATCAGCTGGGAGAGACAACAGGCCCATCATGGTGAAGATAAACTGCCCCAGGGCCTCCCCAAATGGCACTATGAATATTTAAGGAGCTGTTCCGTGTGCTTTATGGATTTCTTGTTTCCTACTCCATGAGCTACATCAGACTATTCTGGTACTCAAATACATATTGTGTGTCCTGCATACAATGTGCATATTTGAGAATATACTACTTAAATGAGCAATAACTCGTTATTAAAATACCCAGTGTGCTTCATCTCCACAGATAATCCAGGCCAGGGAAAGTTACCCTCACCTAATATGTGAGATTGAGAGGGCACTTAGCAGGTGCAATGCCTTTCACTCAAAGTATACATATTTCCCACAGCGCCAGATTTATTAAAAAATGAGCACCTTGCTGTCTTTTCCTGCCACATCTTAGCCCCTTACTAACTCTTCCCTTTAAGGAAATATAACTGGATTCTCCCTGCTTATCTTCGTTGTTATGAAATATAACAGCATCTCCATGGACCTCTTTGTATGAATGAAAATTCAGCATTCACAATCTTCTTCTTATTGGAACAAGGACAGTATGGGAAGCAGCAACCTCAGCTTCCCTATGCTATATCTTAAACCTAGAAGGGTGGAAGGACCAGGCCTTCTTGGCCTCTGCTGTGTCCACCACTAAGGTTGTCACTTCCTGACAATTGTTGATGTGATTTTTATGATTGTGTCTCCTGAGCACTAGGAACTCGACTAACACTATGACATAGGCCATGAGAGACACCAACAAGATGTGGGTGGGGGGACTTTCACAAAACACAATTTAGTCCATGAATAGTTCAGAGGATAGTGGATTTGGAAATTAGTTCAACCTACCCAATTCCATGCCAGGCTGGTCAAGAGTTAGTGAAACCATGATTTTTTTCAAATACATAATTTCATCCAGTCTCCCATAGCAAGCAAGTAAAATGTTGGGCCTTGGGTTTGGTTCAAGTGGAGCACCCAGGGGCAGTGTGGCTTAAAACTATGCTCCTGCTTGCCTGATCTGGGGTGTGTATGTGTAATTAGAGCAGCTTATGAGCTGCCACCTAGAATAGCCCCTAGGGGCTGCTCCATTGGCCCACAATCACAAGAGAGTCATACATCCAACGCCTTTTCCTCCAACCACATCTCTAGGCCAATGGGGACTAAGACCAAGTCCTGCAGAGCCACATACAGTGGCCTCACACCACCTGGGAATTCCCCTACATGACAGAATCCCCAGCTGCCCTCTTATTGCTGCTTTGCACTTCTTAAGAAAAGCAAAGCAGAGGGGAAGCCCTTGCTGATGGATGTGATAGAATATTTTTATTGTACTCTTTGCCAGCCAAGTGTTATAATGCCCTGCATAAAACTACCTGCATTTTTAGCCAGCATTGGTTATAACCCTCCACCCACATTCTTATGATACAATTTTGTAACTGAGGACTTCTTAAATAATTTAAAAAATACTTCTTTGGAATAAATATGATTATTTCTGCATTTTGAGTGTTCGTCAGTCAGTGAGAGTTTGATTTTTAAAGCAATGCTAGAAAGTCCTGAATGCAGACTTTTGGGGTCTGAATGGCTCTGTGCCTATAGTGTGGTACTATGATTCAGGAAATCTAAGTTCAAGTCCTGTCTGTTTCACTGATTTTTTTCTGGGACTGTAAAAAACTCAAGTTAAAAAGCTCTATGCCTCACTTTCCCCAATTGTAAAATGGAGATAACAATACTTGCTTAAACCATGTGACTATTCTTAATATGCATTACTATTAGTAAAATGCTTTGAGATTCTTGGAGAGCAGGTCCTATATGGGTGCAACGTATTCATTATTTAACATCTTGACTCATACGATGGTCGGGGTGGTGTGCATAATGCCAGAGAAAACTATTGAAAATGGACTAATAGATGGTCAAAACCTACTTCCTGCCACCAGAGCAGAGCATTTAAGGAGGAACAGGACATTTTTTTTTTTTTTTTTTTTTTAGTTGGTGACCTCTTAGCACCATTCTTTCCCGGGATGGTTGAGGCAGTGGTAGCTAGTGCAAAGTATTTCCTCCTGACTGCACAGAGATTTTTAATGTGTTTTCTTGCAAAACTCACTCTGAAGACTGGGTGCATTGTCATGTTCACGTAGTTTGGATATGAAAACTCATTAGGCAAAGCCATATGTTTCTTCTACATCATCTGGTTAGGTCCCAAAGAGTTGTTATAATTGCCAGTATTTCTTTCTTTGACACAGCCATTGACTGTGAATTAACCGAGTGGTCCAAGTGGTCTGAATGCAATAAATCCTGTGGAAAAGGTCATATGATCAGGACAAGAATGATTAAAATGGAACCACAGTTTGGAGGAGCTCCATGCCCAGAAACTGTCCAACGTAAAAAATGCCGAATAAGAAAATGTTTGAGAGGTCCAGGTCTAGAGAAAAGGCGGTGGAAAGAAGCCCGTGAGAAAAGAAGAAGTGAACATGCCAAGGAAGATGTAGATGGTGAGCTGTATCCAGGTATGTTTTATCCACATTGCTTAGGCTACTCATGGCAGCTTGACCTTTGTTCATAACAGGAACAAGTCTGTGAGTATCAGCACTTCACTGCAATCAGGGCCAGCTCCAGGCACCAGCACAGCAAGCAGGTGCTTGGGGCGGACAACGGAAAGGGGCGTCACATGCGGCAATTCAGCGACGGGTCCCTCAGTCCCTCTCGGAGGGAAGGACCTGCCGCCGAATTGCCGCTGACGAATGAAGCAGCAGTGGTAGAGCTGCCGCCGAAGTGCCACCGATCGCTTTTTTTTTTTTTCCTCGTCGCTTGGGGCGGCAAAAACACTGGAGCTGGCCCTGACTGCAATAGCATTACATTCTAGAAAAAGCTTTAACTAAATGTTAAATGGGCTTGTGTTCTTGGCTTTCATCTTTCAGCATTGAAGGTCAGATCTGAACTTCAGTAGCAAGTTGCAACTGGAGAGCTTTTTTCACCCATTCCCAAAAGAAAACAGGTTATGTCTGTGCAGCTCTAAGAATATCTTGTTCTTTCTCAGTAAGGTCCTTCTATACAAAAAATAGACCATCAAAAAAGTTAATACTGACTAAAAACTCCATGGGACTGAACTAAAAACCTCCAGCTCCAATTGCATCTGAACTGTTGCAAAATTTGCTCCTAAATCCAGCTATAAATGTCTTAGCTAGCACCTCTTTCTATGCTAGGCTTTAGCAAAACTCCAATACCAACATCCCTGGTAATTACAATCTAGGTTATAACAGGTAGATGAAAATTTTGGGGGGAAGGGATTGTCTTTTGAACAATGCTTACCACAATGGGACCTTGACTGGACTTGATTGGAGCCTTTTAGTGTTTCAGTAATAAAATATTAAGAGTGTGTATGTGTCCATACACCAGGGGAGATAGAGATGAAAAGCTAGCTAAAATAGCATTGATAAATGTTTTTATTTTTAGGTTGTAAGATGAGACCATGGACTGCTTGGTCAGAATGTACCAAACTGTGTGGTGGTGGAATTCAGGAACGCTTCATGACTGTAAAGAAGAGGTTCAAAAGCACTCAGTTTACCAGCTGCAAAGACAAGAAGGAGATAAGAGCATGTAATGTTCACCCTTGTTAGCAAAACCCGAGGCTGCAAAGTGATGGAGTCTGAGCTAAATGGAAAGTCAACCATGGTTTTGATTTTAAAAATATATATATATAAATGGTGTATATTAGTCTTCATTTTTGCAGTGTGGGTTGCTTATTAGTCTTGCTGGTGCAAGAAATATATTTTATAAATATTTCCTCACAAATGTATGCTGAGAGTGACTCCTTGATACTCCAGCTAGCCCTTAATGCATAAAACTAGTAAGTCATTGTGAGTCATTTAACTCTGAAATAAAAACATCTTTGTGGATATGCAATAGCCATATAGAAATATTCCCTGTACAGACATGGGGTGCATGCATATTAACATAACTAAGTTAAAGTGACATGTTTCACGCGTGGAAGGAATTGTCTCATTTGATTTGATTTCAAAATATCCAAAGCAGTGCCTATGTGATTACACAACTGTGCCAAGGAATAATTTCAGTAATGCTGGTTCAATAATATTAAAGGTGCATATTATCTCTTCCTACCATGAGGGTTAAACTGGTATTGGATAATTAGTATCCTATACATTTTTCTTCATGAGGATCCCCTTATTTCCTTAAACAACTCAAATACATAGGCATCAGTATGGATAGCTCAGTAACAGTGTCTGCTCAATGAGCAGTGGTGATAAAAAAAAAAACACACACACACACACACACGAAAAATATGGACAATTTGAACCCTTCTCTTGAACCATGTTCAGTTCTGCCCAACACCACCATCTCAAAAAGGATATAGAAGAAGGTCTAAAGAAAGACAAAGGCAATGATTGTGGCATGGCAGTCCTTCCATGCCAGAGATTGAAAAATTAGGAATAATTTAGTGAAGAGGTATATAAAACAATGAATGGTGTTGAAAAGGTGCTCATCTATACCTTATGCACAGACGCGGGGAGCAGCAAACTGAAAACTAATAGAAGGATTTTCATGTGTTACTTAATGCATAATCAGTCTGTGACATTCACTGCCATAGGACAGATTCTTGCAACAAAGGGTTCATGAGGATTTGTAAAATGCGTAGACATTTGTGAATTGTAGGACTATGGCCTGAAGTTACACTAGCTAAGATAAAAATCATGCCTGACAGCCTAAGCCACCCACTAACTGCCAAAGGTTAGAAAGTAACTTTTCATATCTAATGTATGTTACTGCCTAATTGCTCCTTGAGATTTTTCACACCTTTCCCCTGAAGCATCCAGTACTATCCCCAGGCAGAGACCAGCTGCTGGATCGCAGGCCTGCTAATGCACTGGCCAGTCTTCATTTCTTAAGGTTTTAACATTTAAAATTGGGAAATAACTTAAAAATTTACCTTTTTGTCCAAGAAAGGGATTATAAACCTATTTATCAATAATGATGCACTGAGAATAAAGACTGTTGGTTGAGAACTCTTTTTTAAAACAAGTTTGAGAGAAATGAAGGGGAAAATGAAACTTTATATTTCTTTTTAAACCAGCTGTAGATAATTTATTCAAATCGTTTATACTTGGTCACAAGCCCCAAAATCCAGCACCTGGTTTTGAATTTCATAATTCATGTGAACTGTTGCCACTTTTGTGTCATTCTCTCCCCCTCCCCCCTGCTATTCTAGAGTGTCTGGCTGTGGCTCTGGCTCCTTCATCCTCTTTCTATAAAACCCCTGCCGTGGCTTCCCTAATACCTTAGTACATTTTGCTGAATCTCTTGCCCCCAGAATGAAGTTAAGACCAGTGCAGCAGTGGGTGCAAATCTTGCTGAGCCAAACCAGAAAACGAGGTTTTTCACTAACCTCTGAAAACCAAACACTTTTCATTTTACAGAGCTCAGGTCATTTTATCATGATCACTAACTGTTTGCACAAATAGATGTATAGTCCCTACCTGCCTGGCCTATTATATCCAAAGCAGCCATCTGAGCTAAAAGACCCCATGGAATATCATAAATACTGCAGAAGTGACGAGACAGCCTCTTCAGGAGAAAGGGTGGGTACCATACTAAACCCTGAGGTTCCCAGGAGCTGTCCTGAGTAGAAACAGATGAAAATGAGAACCATGGCAAGTGTTCTCTACAAGCCCCTACTATAGGTAACAGCTTCTGCACCAAGAGGGGCCAAGCAGTCCATAGTAGTCATTAGACCCTCAGAGCTGTGCTTCTTTAACCTGTGGTCGTGTAGGCTATAAGAGTTCTTTGTTTTCTCCTGGATGGGGTGTTGCTACCTCACAAGCCCTGCTGGCTTGTTCATGCTACTGCAAAACCTATGTAGAAGGCCACTCCAGTTTCTGTAACAAAATGTCATCAATTGTTGATGCTCTGGTCCCAGTCACTATCATTCTTCCTATATGTTCCATGTCATCAAATTGTTTTAAATGTTAGGTTTATTCCCTTTGCCAATGTTCTGATAATAGCTGAATCCAATTATATACCTCGAGTATGTATGAAATGTGATATTATTTGAACATGCCTATAAGGAAAAACGTCTGGCAATCCTCACACTGTGTTTCTAGTTCAGTTTCAATAACCAACTTCCTTTATTTTCCCTTACCCAGGACAGCTCACTGTTATTTCCAGTTATTCCTCTTAGGCTCACCAATGTTAAAGATATTTGAGTTTTCACATTATTAATACTAGCAATCACAAAAATAGCTTGCAGTTAGAGATGTGGCGGTTTCTGTCTAGATCAGGGGTCGGCAACGTTCGGCTCGCCAGGGTAAGCATGCTGGCGGGCCGGGCCAGTTTATTTACCTGCTGACGCGGCACATTCGGCCGATCGCGGCCCCCACTCGCCGCGTTTCGCCGTCCCAGGCCAATGGAGGCGGCGGGGATGGCGAACCGCAGCGAGTGGGGGGCCGCAATCGGCCGAACCTACCGCGTCCGCAGGTAAATAAACTGGCCCAGCCCGCCAGGGTGCTTACCCTGGCGAGCCGCGTGCCGAACGTTGCCGACCCCTGGTCTAGATCCAGCTTACCATATTTTTCTGTTGCTCCATTTTTTCCCAGTTCACTTGGCTGACTTTCTTCTACCTTGATACAAAAAAAATATTTAAGCTTGTTACTTTTTGTAAAAAAAAAAAAAAAAAAAAATTTATTATATATATATACACACACACAAACAAAAAAATAGGTTGATTTTCTAAGGAAAACAAAAAGTTCTGATATATAGTATGTAGAATGATTGCATTGATACTGTAAACTTTCCAGTAGCATAATATTCACTGCATATCAAATCAATAAAAAATTTACATGGTTCTTGCTTGTAACTCATGAATTATACAGTTTTCAACTGAAAGCACAGGTATCACTCCAGAGTTTTGTACACCCCACATATCAGATTGTAGCATCTTGTGTATGTTATATTTTCTAACATGAGCTATAGAAGCTTTACATGTAATGGAAGAAAATTTAGGGGCTTAAATGTACAATAGGTTTTAATAGGTGCAACACAATTTTTTTTAAAAATTTGTTCATTTGTTTTTAGTTTTTGTTTCCTGTGGAATTTATGAGAAAGCAGTCACGAATATATTTCTTACCAAAGTCTTGTGTAGATGTTTTGTAGTTGTCTGGCTAACACATTATTATTTTGGAATAAAGACATCTTTATTATGAAAATTCCATTGCTTGTATGAGCTTCTATGTGTCTGAAAGGATTTTTTACACGTACGTTACCATACGCCATTGGCTTTCAGACTACTGGATCCCTTTCAGGAGTCTGATTTGTCTTGTGTCCCCAAAAGTTTCACCTCACCTGAAAAACTACTTGCTTACAAAATCAGACAAATATATAAACATATCCCAGCACATTACTGAAAAATTGCTTACTTTCTCATGTTTACCATATATTTATAAAATAAATTGATTGGAACATAAATATTGTACTTGCATTTCAGTGTATAGTAGATAAAGCAGTATAAACAAGTCATCTGTCTGAAATTTTAGCCTATACTGACCTTGCTTGTGCTTTTTAAATGTAGCCTATTGTAAAACTAGGCAAATGAGTTGACATATTCCCTGGAAGACCACTGTGTACCTCCCCCCCCCCCCATTGAGAAGCAATGGCATAGATTAATCAACAAAAGGTGCCAAATCTTGCCCTCCTTAGGCCACATCTACACTACCCGCCGGATCAGCGGGTAGTAATCGATCCATCGGGGATCGATTTATCGCATCTCATCTAGACCCGATAAATCAATCCCCAAATTGACGCTCGTACTCCACCTCAGCAGGAGGAGTAAGTGGAGTCGACGGGGGAGCTGCGGTGGTCAACTTGCCGCCGTGAGGATGGCCAGGTAAGTCGAACTAAGCTACTTCGACTTCAGCTACGCGAATAGCGTAGCTAAAGTTGCGTATCTTAGATCAATCCTTCCCCCTAGTGTAGACCAGCCCTAAGTCACACAAATAGGCTTGTTAAAATGAAGGGAACTACTAGCAGGACTCAGGTGAGTGGGATTTAGCTAATGATAGTCACCACATTCCACTCAATTAACATTTTCATTCAGTAACTGTTTAGATATCAAAGGCTAGCTTCGTACCACTATGAACTTACTACCTTACTTGCCGAGTCACCTAGTTTTACATACAAATTAACTGTTTAAAGGAGACTATTAGGAAGCAAGCTGGATGATGTGAGAACCAAGAATACTTGAAAGCCAGTTTTCAAAAAGTTGGCAATATTTTTTTAACATCACTGTTGTGGTTTTAAGGCCCTTTTAGGCATGGCATGAGCGTGAGTGCTTTTTCAGTAACTAGAGTATACAATATTAGCTCACGGGGACAATGTATCCTGACACACCAACACAGCCCCCTTGAGGTAAACAGATGCAGGAGCATGACAAAGCAGACTCTGTTCACCAGCCTAATGTGAATTGTTCATTTGGGGTGGGGGGGGGGGAAAGGAAGGTATAAAACCAAAGGTACGGCAGTGTACGGCTTGAATGTGGAAAGAATGATGGGGAATGGCAACAAACATGATCATTTGACATAACACACAGCTCCATGTCACTGGGGTTGGGCAAATGTAACTGAATGCAAAATCTGGCTCAATTTTAACATTAGTGCTGAAAGACACATCCTAAAGATATAATTGTTTGTAAGTGCATCCTAATTTAGCACTCAGCTTGCATTAGATCTGTCCAAGCAGAGGCATGCTGAGACAGAAGACGCGGCCACTGCCTAACCTATCCCTAAAGGTGGTCTGGTGTCTCCACTAGTCCTGCCCCTTTGGAAAGGCACCATGAGAGGGGTTTTGAATGCTGCTCCCCCCCCCCCCCCCCCCAAATGCTGCTCTGCCTCCGTAATGGCCCTGGAAGTAGCAGAACTCACACAGCCTGGTGTAATTAACTTTGAAGGCTAAGTAACACCCCGAGGGCCGGGGGAGGGAAGGAAATCAATTTGGCCCCTAGAGCAGTCCACTATGAGGAGAGCATAAAGGAAGTTGACCCCTTGGACTGCAGCTCAGACATGTGCCTACCCTGCTGTTCTCAGGGGTTTTCCTTCCAGAAGTGACAGTCTGAGGTGGAGAACCAGTGTCATGGCTACCCTTGATGTGGCCAGGCCCTGGTGAAGGAGAGTAGATCGGATAATGCCATCCATGTCCACCTCCAGTCCAGTATTATGGTTAATGTTTTAAATAATCCAAGCATAAAAAGGCTATGGACTAATCCTGTCCCACCTCCTCCTGCCCACCTGCCTGCCATAGGCACATGAGTAGGCAGCTTGACATTACATTAGTAGGACTGTGAATAAGAAATGCAGCCTCTGTCCCTTAAAACTGCAGATGGCATGTGGTCCTGATTTTTATTTAGATTAGGCTAACTCACCCCTGGGCTGTAGGAAGGAATGCTGCATGAGGCGCTCACTGTAAGTATTTATACAGCCACTGCAGCAGAGAAAGAATCCATAGCCTAGTGGTTGGAGCATTCCCCTGGGCGGTGGGAGACCTGGATTCATGTCCCTGTTCTGAATCAGGCAGAGGAAGATCTTGAACTTGGGAATCTTACACACAGGTGAGGGATCTAACCCCTTGCACACGGTTATGGAGTGGGAGGGTACCCCTTGGGCTTTTCTTGAGAAAGAGGTGACCTGGCTGCTAGGCGGTGGCCTTAGGCCACTCCCCTGCCTTTCACATTTCCTCCTGGCTACCTTAGGCAGCTCCATGGTGTCTAATAAAAGGATTTACCTAACCCCCACCCCCTGCATTGTATAGGGAGTCTGGGTGCCTAACTTTGCATTATAAATTCCACTAGGTAGCATGGTCACACAGCAAGTCTGTGAAAAAGCAGGTAATTTCATCCAGGTCTCCAGCCGGCACCCTGACCTCTGGCCTTCCTTACTTATTATATAAGTGATTTATTTTCAGCTCAGCAGGCCTAATTGGCAGTGTACTGCAGCATATTAGGGCACAGCCAGATTGGGGGAGAGGATGTAGTGAAGGTCAGGTTCTGGTCCATTGCTTAGGGCATAACTATAATGATCACTGGCTCCCTACGACCTAGCTTCCCTACTGGCTCCTCGGGTGGACTGTCTATAAAAGCAGTAAAGTTAATCTCTGTTCTTGGCTAACCCTAGTGCCTGTCATTACAGCGGTGTTGCATTGCCATTTCAGGAGAAACCATTACCAGCACACACAGTGCTGTGACATTCAAGAATTGTTAGCTTCATGCTGATTACATTCCCTTGCTCTTTGATGAATACCAGGATAACACAGTCTGTCACATTTCAACTCTAACTGCAAAACAGACAAAAAAAAACAACACCCCACTTTTTATAGTTTTCCACTTAAAGAAGCAGCATCGTAACTACCAGGAACAGATTTTACCAGCAAAATCAAATGTGCTTAAGACCTTTATGGTATAATATTTCAGACACTTATCATTCTTTGCTCTGCATGCAAACTCATTTAAAAAGCCTTTATTACTATGTTTTTAACATCAAAACTCAGTAACTTCATGCAGCGTTTCGTGGTGGTGTGCAAAACAATGCAATTACAGTCCACCTGAATGATATTAAAACTTCCTTTCCTCCAGTTTCCAAAAGACAGAGAAGTTTGTGCCCTAATTGATGGGCACATTAACTGCTCGGCAGGCAATGACATTTCTCATACTCAGCCCTAGATGGTTCAGTGCATCTAAAATGTTAGCGCTATGGGCTTTGCAGACTCCTCAGGTTCTTCATAAAAGTCCAGAAGAATATTGTTTACTCCACCATCAACATCAAAATAGCAAACATCAAGAAGGAAAGAGCCTTCTGTTACGCTTACTTAAAGCAGCTGCACAAGTAGAAAAATGGATATGCTCTTGGCTTTTAATTTGTTTCCTGCAGTTTCAGTAGCAAATGCCACAAGATCATTTCGAAAGAAGACTGTAAAAATTCATTTAGCAAGTTTCAACCAAGGACGCTGGTTGCCAGAGAACAGTATTTTTCATTTTCATGCTCCCCATGGAAGCACTTCTCCAACTCAAGCAGCGACACCGGAGAGAGCAGCGTCTGTAGCAGTGCTAGTGTTGACTCACATGGAATCTACTGTGGTTACACACATGCATTTGGCTAAATTGCCCATTGTCTTTGCAAGTCAAAGAAGTTTGCTCCTCCCTTACGATAGCCACCAGTGTGGTTAATATGCTGGGGATTGGACCAGGGACTTCCAGAGTTAAAGCATAACTTTAAATATGGAGCACCTATCAGTGCCTCCAGAAAGGGGAGGGAAAAAACACAAAGAACACAAGCCATTTGTATTTTCCAAATAATTGAACAGTCAGGGTCCTTTCAAAATAATCTGAAGTTTTAGCATCATCAAATTGTACACTCACCAAAGAAGGAGAGAGAAGGGGCAGATAATGCTCCTTCATTCTGAGGGCTGGTCGGTGCTGAGTGGTTTGAAGTAGTTGCCCAAAAACTATTTCTTACTGTTGCCACAAGTTACAGGTAATGGCAAACACTAGCAGAGACTGAGTGGAACAGAGCTATTATCCCTGGCACACCCTCTCCCATTCTCTGCACCTGTGAGGGTAATTGCCACAGGAGCGAGCACTGCTGGCTTTACACCAACTGGGAGATCAGGGGAATTCTTTGCTGGCTATTTACAGTGGTGTGGAGCAAAGGAGTTGGATTGTAGAAAAGAATCTAGCCCTTAATGCAAGATAGGATTATTTTCTAGAAGTATTAGCAAATCAAGGACATTTACCTCTCACCTCTATTTGGCAATGTGTTGCCAAGACTGGGTTTAAGGCAAGCTCAACACAGTGCACAGCGAATCAAAGTCCTTAGAGGACTCTGTTTGGCTGGCAGTTAAACTTTAGCTGGTATGTGGAGCCTGATTTTTGTATGTTAGATGAACAGATTTAAAGATCCAGATTATACCAACTCTGCTGGTTGTCCCTGGCCCAGCTCTCTGAACCCTCTCTCATCCACCCCAAACTGGTTGCTGACAGCAGCACTCTGTCCTCAAAGCTCCTCTCTCATGGATTCTAGTGTTCACCTCTCAGCCCATTTCCACCGCTCATTCACACACAGCGGCATGCATAGGAACAGAAATGTAGCTGCTTTTGGAGGGGCACTTTCTGTGCCCCCTGCAGCTGCAGGAGGAGCTGCTCTCCCTGTTGTGGACCTGGAGGAGCTGGGTCTCACCCCCCTCCCACAGCGGCCCCAGGAATGATAGAGCTGGCTCTCCCCCGGCGGCCAGAGGAGCTGCCTCATCCCGTCGCGGCCCCAATGCCAGTGGAGCTGGCTCTCCCTCCCCAGCACCGGTGCCGGAGGAGTTTTCTGTGCCCCCGCTGACTGGGGGGAGGGGGCTATGCCCCTGCTTTCCCCCTTGTGCTGTCCCCTGTTCATACTGTTGGGTGTATATTGTGCCTCGAATATAGCGCCAAGGAATCAATCTCCAGTTTACACATTGCAGCTTTACCAGTATATTGCTTTAGAGCAGCACACTAGGTAGTGTGCATTGATCTTATAAAATGTTATATTTTAAATATAACACATGGTCCCATGAGAAAGCATGATCTATTCTAACTCCGCCGTTCTAAAGCAAAACTAGCACGGGCAATTTCTCTATTTTTTCCACTTGATTTACTCTGTGCATTTGACAGCATTTCATAGCTACTGGCATCCTCTGTTTCACCTCTACAGTCAGTTTGATCTGTTTAAGAATCTTTCACACAGCAATGGGGAGAAACAAATATGTTTTAAAAAACAAATAAAGTGTTTGAAAACACCCAACCACCCCACCCCACCAGAAAAATGGCAGTGGGCCTTTGAGGCAGATACAAGACCTGAAAGTGCTTTAGACTATTTCTTTATACATTCTTTAAACTTGATACCAGCATGCATTTTTACTGAGAACATAATCAAATTTGTATTCTTGGTCTGGTGCAGGTGACAATTCTAATCATGAGAGTCTAGATTATAGTCTAAAAATGTGAAGCATCATGTAAAGGAACTAATCCAAGATACTCAAGGTTTTAAGAAGGGCAGGAAGCTATTTTTCTGTAAATTAAACAGCAAAATCTAGACAGAACAAAATCTAGCATATGACACATAACTAATGACAATATGGGACCACTTATCTCCAAATGTGAACTGACATTTATTGGAGGATTAAACCTTTATGCATTAGGAGCCAAGCAAGTGTTCAGTGAACCAAATGTTTTGCATACTACTGTAAATCTGGATAATTCTATTTTATCCTCTGAGCATGTCAAACACTAATCTTCATCTGCATGCAAATCTTAGCCCTTAAGAATTAAGCAGAAACTATCTGTAGATGGGTTTGTCCCCAAAGAGGCAACAAGGAAGGTACAATGCTAGTAAAAGCCTGTGCATCAAAATATATGTTGGTCCAACAAAGGAATCACAATCATGAACTTAATCCACTAGATGGCACTGAAAGCAAGTCTATGAGGCTGTTTGTATAAAAACTACAGACCATGGCCTGAACTCAATGCAGCCTTATACCGTGTGATCTCATTGAAATCGCAAGGTCTGCATAGGGTATAGAGCAGCACTGAATTTTGCACTCACTGTATATGTAAGTAAATGCATGCATACTGACACTGAAATCATGGTAACAGGCACACAGCCAAGTGCTTAACATGTGCCTGGTTGCTCTCGGGAACCAAAATCACTGGTCCCAACCTCCAGTAGTTAGTTATGCAACTGGTAATGTAGCCTGCCTTGCAGCAGAAGTTGTGGCAACAGACTCTTGCTTCCCTAACACACTGGTTTATTGGGTAATAGATCCATGCAGTTTGCAGACCCACTGGCCTATCCTTCCCCACTAAGACTCCCCACCTCCCCCTAGAGCAGTGGTTCTCAACCAGGGGTAGGTAGTGGTCTTCTAGGGGATACATCAACTCATCTGGATATTTGCCTAGTTTTATAACAGGCTACATAAGAAGCACTAGCGAAAATTTCATATAATGACTTGTTTATACTGCTCTGTTTACTATGCACTGAAATGTCAGTACAATATTTATATTCCAATTGATTTATTTTAGATTTATATGGTAAAAATGAGACAGTAAGTAATTTCCCAGTAATAACGTGCTGTGACACTTTTGTATTATATGTCTGATTTGGCAAGCAAGTAGTTTTTAAGTGAGCTGAAACTTGAGGGTACACGAGACAAATCAGCCTCCTGAAAGGGCTACAATAGTGCTTGTGCTCCAGTGTTCCCATGGCACATCGTTTTGAGTGTTGTTGCTCCTGAGTCCCATTTTAAACTTCACAGAAAATAGTCAGACAGTGAGAAAGTAGTTAACTACTACAAGTATTTCAGTTACTTTGGGCCAGATGTTGAAGGGTATTTAGGCACCTAGATGCAGAGTGGGGTTTTCAAAACCCCACTATCTGCATCAGCAGGTGTCTAATTACCTTTAAAAATCTGGCCCTTTGTGTCCAACAAATTAAAATAACCAAGTTTGCTCTTGCGTTGCAGTTTCAGTAAAGCACCTACCATGCACAGTGGTATAAAATACACATTAATAATAAGCACAACATCCCTAACAAATGGGTTACCCAGAATTCTTAAGAAACCTGAGTAACGTACGTGCTTTAGATACTTAAACAATTCCTATTATATTATTAGATAATCACTATAGGATTAGTTTGTATCATTAGTATAATGTAGTGTATCATTTGTAAGGTTGTTTGCATACTGTAACTATTTCCATACTTTCACATGCCTGGGTTTATTTTAAATTTAATCTTAACTGGGAATCTCCTGGGTCTCTAATGGTGTTTTTTTGCACTTTTGGGGGGGGGATGGGAGGAGGCATTAAGTACTAGTTCTTGGAAGCTCTTTCCCTTGAAGTTTAAGATACCTGCTCACAACTTTACCTCCAGCTTAACAAAGATGTTCAGTTTTTTGCGGCTGGGAATAGAATATACCAATCGAAAATACAAGAGGAAACTTTTGCAGAGTGAGCGATAATACAATACTGGTTGTAATACAAATGGGGAAAAATCCTCCTGCCATGAGTGAACCTTAGTTCCTATAGGCAAAACCATTGTAACCTATGCAGGAGCTCAGGGACAGAATCCTTCACCAAGCTGGAGGGAGATCATAGGACACCAGGGCATCTGGGACCGTGGCAGCTACTACAGCCCGTGAATAAATGTAGCAGCCCCAGTCTTTAAGGCACCTGAGTTGGGCTGGGGGCCAGCTATACCTGTGCCACTCTCCTAGCCCACCCACACTTTTACCCTTTGTACTCCTACACAGAACTATCCAGAGTTTAGCTTGTAGGGATGCAGAATCCCCTGAAAGACCCAGGCTTCCTGCCTCAACACAAAATCACAGACAAAAACTTGAAATGCAGCCATTATTCCTTTTGGAGCTCGGTGCACTTACAGAGGAAACCAAACTCTTGAATGCCTTGGGTCTGATATCATTGTGAAGCATTTCAGGAATGAAACCTTTTTAAAGCAAAATAGGAAGCGCCCAATTTTACTCATCACTATTGCCCCACCTTTTCCACTTCTAGGGCAATAGTGATGAGAGCAATTATGACATTTATTTTTGAAACATTGTTTTAAAAATGGGTGGGCTCTGTACTAGTTCCTTTCTGCTCTGTAGCATTTCCACAGGAGAAATATACATTGTCTATACACTGGATAAGTTCAATGCAACAAAAGGATATTACTGGATATTATAGTAGTGGTGATGCAATTTGCTTCTTTCCACCAGCTTTTGACTCTTGCTCAGAGTTTTCTTTTATGGCTGGGATGTGGATGATCATCTCTAGGATAATTTTAAGGAATTTCTCTTCCTAACATTTTTGTGAAATATAAATTGTGACATAGGATTTGCTGTACATCATTAAGAGGCAAACAACAATGCTCAACAAACTAACAAACATGCCTCACCTATCCAGTGGGTGAATCAAAGAATTAATACCAGTGGTTCATGCCTAATATGCAATATATTAGTTATCAAAGTCAAAATTCCTGAACCTGTCAGCCAAACGGATTAGCTGGTCTCCATTTGACAGCCAATGTCCGGCTTCAGACTAATAGGAGCCACATCAGCAACAGCATTCCTGGTTCTCTCATCACAATCTATTCTCTGTTATCACCACAAACAGAATCAGGAGTGCATACCAAATGGCATACTCAACCGACTCGTTCCAGATGGCACCAGGCAGTGCTCTACATTTGTGACATGTGTTGCTGCCAAATCGCAACTTCTGTTCCCTCTTAAGATAATTTAAATGACCCTAGATGTGGCTGTCATAAGTTGCAAAAATCACTAAAAAAAAAAAACAGCCCAGGATGCAAATTATTTGTACAGCGTCCCACCTGTCAGGACACTGAGAAGGCATCTCTCTCTGGGAACTTGTGATTCATGATCTTCGTATGCTTAATAGCTCAGTCTGAACAGATTGCTTCCTAATGTGTTTTCTGTTATTAGTTATGAAGCCCTCATCCCTTAACAATATCAACCTGCTCTCAGTGTGTGAGACATGGAGAACTGCATGCCAGAATAATGAGAAGCATGCAGCATGGAAGGAAGTACCATATTGCATTTCAGCCTTCCCACAAACACAGCATTAATAGCACTACTAGGAAATTAGGCAGAAAAGACTCCATGCTGTTAAGCAGAATCAGCCAGATGGACAGCTGTTCAGGAGGCCAGAACTGATGAACAGACACATGATGGCATCAAGGAGTCTTTTCTTTTAGTTCCAGACCCTGCCACAGTAACCCATGCTTTATGACTTCTAGAACAAATTATTGCAATATGTTTTATGTGACTCTTCTGCCAGGTATTGATGGCAGTAACAAGGCTTCAAAATGGGTCCTTCTTGAATAATAAACTTTAAAAAAAGGCTTGAGTCCCCATCCAGAGTCTTGATTTCAGCTCTTGAAAAAATAACTAACTTTCCCAGGTCACCTTTAGCAGGTAGTTCTTCACTTGTCCAACACCCTGACCACCACAGCTCCTTTCACCTAATACCCCCACTCTCCAGTTTGAGTCCAGTTCTAAATAGTGGCCAGGGCCTCCAGGGGTAGCACTCCACAGTTTGACTGGCTCCAGTCCCATTGTTCTGCAAGTCTACTAATCCTAATGCTGAGTGGGTCAGGGCCCCATGAAATCAGCTCAGCTCACCTCTACCAGCCTGGCTGTGGAGATCACTCCAATACTGCCAGTCTAGAGTCCTCACACCAAGAACAGACCTGTAGCGTTTTGGCTTTTTAGAATCAAGCATCTGGCACAGGAAACAACTCTACCCCACCCCCTTACTGGGTCCACACTTAGCTCTCATTCAGTACCCTCAGGGTGACCTCTCAACTAGGAGATATTTCTCACTGTTCCTATACCCTCACATTAAACAATAAAGATAATTACTTATTATCACACCTGCACATAAAAACAAACATATTTTAACCAAAACAACACAACCTACAAAGTAGAGTTATAGGTAGCAATGAAGCTGTTTTCCCCTTTTTCACCAATAGAGGGCTCCATCTTTCTAGGCCAGAGATCTCAAACTCAAATCACCACGAGGGCCACGTGAGGACTAGTACATTGGCCCGAGGGCCGCACCACTGAAATCTTTTCTTACAATGATACAAAAGTATAGGCAAAAATGAAAAAAAATGAAGAGTAATATAGTATGCTATTAAGAGTCAATGTATTAACTTTCTAAAAACTGTAATGCGAAAAGTCAGTGCTAATTTTGACAGTCATTTCATTTTTGGCCACTTAGCTGGCAGTGTTTTGCATCAACCAGAGCATCAATATTAAGTTTGATATCCTGAGACAAAACCAATCTCTGTTGCTTGCAAATGTTCATCAGTGAGCCTTCACCTTAACACAGATTTGTTAATCTTCATGGAAGAGAAAAACTGTTCCCATATATATGTACTTCCAAACATTGCCATTACCCTTTCAGAAGGGGAGAATAACAAGGGAAATTTTACTTGTGAAAGAAACCGGTAGAATTCTGGAATTCCAACATCTGTATACTTCTGCTTCAAAATGGTATCACACTGAAGCTCCACTAACTCCATCTGCATTTCCTCTGCAACATTGTCAATTTCCACAGCAAATGGCGTGGAAAAGAGTTATGTGGTTCAAGTGCCTTGAAATCTTTAAACCACACATCAAACTGTTTGTGAAAGTTAGAAATGATATATGCATATTCTTTCAATGATTTAGGTTCAACTTTTCCTAAGGAATTCAGAGTCGAGAAATGGACCAAATTACCAGCAGTCACCTGTTTCCCCCACAAAGTAAGCTTGATGTTGAATGACTTAACACTGTCATACATCTGTGTTATCACCTGTTTGCTACCCTGAAGCTTCAAGTGCAGTGCATTCAGTTACGTGTGTTAGAAAAGCAAGGTTGCAGATAACAGTGCAGGAATCAGCAAGCTGTGGAACCTCCTTGTTTTTCATTTTCATGAAGGAATCAATCTCCTCCCTAAGCGCAAAAAAATGCTTCAAAACATTTCCACGACTCAGCCATCTAATTTCAGGGTGATACAGAAGTTCCCCATATTCGCTGTCCATACATTGACTTCAGTGGAGCCAGGATTTCACTCTAAATAGGGACAAATCTGGCAAACTCCTGTTGAGACAGATCCTTTGAGGAGCTGAGCATGCCCAACTGGAATTTAGGATGTTCAGCTGGTACTTGTTCAGCAGGATGTTGCACAAGTGATTTTTTTCCTAAGTAAAATTCCTGAAGCTGAGGATTTGATATATGGTTATATATAAAAAACAACAACTGGAAGACCTTTATAGCCTATAGGATTTCTATTTAAATATGTACAACAGAGTACCTGAATTTGAACTTATCTTATTTAAGATGCTGAAGTTAAGCCAATGCATACATTTAACTTCAATTAGTAAAAATCTTAATATGTTTGCAAACAATTCACAAACAGGAAGAAGGAGGGGGAGGGATAGCTCAGTGGTTTGAGTATTGGCCTGCTAAATCTAGGATTATGAGTTCAATCCTTGAGGGGGCCATTTAGGGAACTGGGGTAAAAATCTGTCTGGGGATTGGTCCTGCTTTGAGCAGGGGGTTGGACTAGATGACCTCCTGAGGTCCCTTCCAACTATATGATGCTATAATGACTGAATAGTTCACCCAACTCTGCTGTCAAACAAGTGCCTTTTATTGTTATAATGAGAGCATAAATGCCCCCATCTCTTCCCGCCCCAACTCCACCTCCTCCCTGCCCCTATTCCAACCCCTTCCCCGCCCCAACCCTACCTCTTCTCCACCTCCTCCCCTTAGCGCACCGCATCCCCGCTCCTCCCCTCTCCCTCCTGGAAAGTCCTAAGCACCGCCAAACAGCTGTTTGGCGGCGGGAAGTTCTGGGAGGTAGGTGAAGAAGCGGGGATAGGGCACACTTGGGGGAGGGGAGCTTGGCTGGCGGTAGGTGCAGAGCACCCTAATTTTTCCCCATGGGTGTTCCAGCCCCAGAGCACCCACAGAGTTGGCGCCTATGGCAGGCTGCAGGAAATAAGTGGCCCACAGGCTGTGCATTTGAGACCCCTGTGCTAGGCCCTTTCTAACCATGGGACTTACATTTATATGGACATATGTTCAAAGACCCCTCAAAGGTGATAGCTATCACAGAAAGCAGCTGCCCACCTCTTAGGGAGTGTCAGTCTCAGATAACATTACCAATTGTCAAGAAAACATACCAGCTTCCTATTCATTTCCAGCTACAATTACAAATTAAAAATAAATCCCAAGTAATTACTATTAGAATACCAATCACCAATTTTATATTATACTTTAAAAACAATTAGCCCTAATTTTTAAAAAATATCAAAACAAAATAATTAGATTTATTGAAACAAAATGTTTTTGATTGACCCAGAACTTTTTTTTCAGAACTTCTGTGGGAAGTATCAACATTTTTACTTTTTATTTCAATTTAGAACTATTTTTTCTCCCTCAGAATTTCTTGTGGAATGGAAATTCTGGAGTTTTGATCAGCTGCAGTGATAGTGGTAGTTTGGAGAAAACACCTGGATTACATCACAAAGATTATATTTCCTCTGTGGTTTAAGGTGCATTTGCTGTATCTTACACATGTTTGTAGCTTGGAGCCTGGTTAGATTCTCACTTATTGGTGCATGATCATCTGTTAGGGTAGATAAGACAGCTGCTTTCACTTCTGTCTGGCTAGGATGTTGCAACTTTTCCTTGCTTATGGACCACTCCACATGACTGATGCCTTGTCATCTCACACTAGATTGCTGCAATGGAGCCTGAAGGGTAACACACCTTAAACCCATTTAGAAATCAACATTGATATGGACAGTGGCAGCCCTCTTGTTGAACAGAGGATCAAGCCATGAGCATTTTACATCAGTGCTCTGTGATCTGCACTAGCCGCTTATAGGTTTCCAATTGAAGTTAAGAGGTTGATTTGTCCTGTCGAGCTCTAAGGGCATAAATTCAAATTGCATGGAAAGCAATGAAAGTCTATTAACTTCAATGGCTTTCAATCAGGGCCTCAGTGACTTAGGACCTGAGAGAGCACATCTCTCCCTTTACTATACTGCCATGGAGTAGCCGAAGATCATTGAAAGTTTTCCCTCTAGAGCAGGAGAAGATGGCAGAGCAAGCTCCATGAGATCCTCTTGGGTACTGGGTCTGAAATATCCCCGATGTGCTGACCTTTGGGGCACACTGAAAGCCACATCTTTTCACAGGGAAGGAAATGTTGCTCCGGGGGGGGGGGGGGAGGGGGGGGTTGTTAATATATAGTGTGGAGGTGGGATATTGACTGCGTTTTTTCTTTTGCTGTAAGGTTTAACTGCAGTAAATAGTTGGTTGTGTCCTCAGGCTTAGGTGTCCTGATAAATTATAGTCAAGGGTGCCTGGGGCTTAGAATGGCTGCTTTATTTTTGTCCATTTCATAAATCTTAAGTAAGTAAATATTTGATGGTTTACCTTCCTTGCGATTCAGTTTGCTTTCACATGCACTTTTAGAATTCCCTACTTCTAGGTAACCAGTGTCCTACTTAGAGCAGGGTGAAATTTATCCAATAGTTTATTTGCTGAAAAATAAAGTTTCAGATCATCCAAAACAATTCTCAAATTCAGTGAATAGGTTTTAGCTGACTGGTTTTTATCGGGGGAATGCTGGATCCTGAGTCTCCCAGGTGAGTGCTCTAACCACCAGGCTAAAGAGTCACTCATGCTTGTGCTCTCTCTCTTTCTGCCCCAATAACTTCAAATTAGTTATCCTCATAGGGTTGCCAACTTCGTAATATTTAAAAACCAGACACTCCAGCAGGAGTGCCGGAACCTCCCCTTCCCTGCCCCTTCTCCCAGGCCTTACCCCTGCCTCACCTCTTCCCCGAGACCCTGCTTCTGCCCTGCCCTTTCCGCCCCCGAGGCCCTGCCCTTCATCCACTCCTCTTTCCTCTCTCCCCCACTTCCCTGTGTGGGTTGGGAGGGACTCAGCTGCAGAGCTGGGGCTGGGAGCTGCAGCTGCCCGATGCAGACAGGAGGTGGCCCTGACTGAGTAGGGGCTGGCACTTGTGATGACTTGGTGCCTCCCCGGCCCGCAGTAACCAGACTTTGGGTGTCCGGTCAGTAGCTCTGACTGGACACCGTCAGGTCCCCTTTTCAACTGGACTTTCCAGTCCAAAAACAGACACCTGGCCATCCTATATCCTTCGTGGAAGAGCTTCAACAGGAGAGATCAGAGCACCCCACATCAGAACGTCCTATAGCCGAGTGGTTAGAGCACTCACCCGAGAGGGGACAGATACCTGTTCAGATCCCTTCTCCCACTCAGGTGTGTGTGTGGGGGGGTAAATAAGGATGGGGACTGGTCATCTTTTTACATATAAATATGTATGTATGTATGTATACACACACACACACACACACACACACACGTAAGAATTGGAAAAGGTACAGAGAAAGGCAACAAAAATGATTAGGGTAAAATACAGTTTACATAGGAGGAGACATTAAAAAGACTGGAGCTGTTTAATTTAGAAAAGAGATGACTAAGGGGGGTTGGAGATATGCTAGAGGTGTTACCACACCATTCATGCTTTTATAAAGTGAATAGGGATGTATCATTTACCCCCTCACATAACACAAGAACTTGGGGTAACCTGATGAAATTAATAGGCAGCAGGTTCAACAACAAACAAAAGGAAATACTTCATCATTCACACACACACACACACACACACACACACACACACCAACCAACCTGTGGAACTTATTGCCAGGAGATGTAGTGAAGGCCAAAAGTATAACTGAGTTTTACAAAGAATTAGATAAATTCCTGGAGGATAGGTCCAGCAATGGCTATTAGCCAAGACTCAATCCCATGCTCTGGGTGTCCCTAATCTTTGCCAGAATCTAGGACTGGACCACTCAAAGTTGCCTTGTTCTGTTCATGCCCTCTGAAGCATCTGACACTGGCCACGGTCAGAGAAAGCTTACTGGGCTAGATAGACCATTGGTCTGACTCAGTATAGCTGTTCTTCTGTAAGTATGCAGGGGGCGTAGAGTCCTACAAGCAGTAGAGGGTAATAGCCACTCCACCTCTGCTTGCCCCCACACCTGGGTTGGAGTACTACAGTAATTCTGCAGTGCAGCGGGCTCCCAGCCAACGGGTTAATTTCACCCAAAGTGTTTTACACACATTAAATCAATTAATCCTGCATGGTCCAGACTTATTTTACATCCCCATTCTATAGATAAGGAAATGAGACTCAGAAGTTGAGACTGATGCAGAGTCTGCTGAGTAAGAAGCCTTGAAGAAATTCTTCCATAGCATCGGGATCCTGAAAGCAGAAGAGTTTTAGGGCAGTTTTGAAATTCTCCCTTTGTGCCTGCAGGTGGCAGTACAAGATTAGTTCTAAAACTATTGGTTTTCTAGCCACTGAGCTTTTTCTTCAACTGTAAAAGTCCAGTTCAGGCTCACGGAGGCAGAGCTGCATCACAGTGCGAAAAGAGGTACAGTGTGGGAAGAGATGCACTGTCCAGAAAGCGATGGCCAGAAGCATTAGGCAAGAGCAGAGAGAACCAGATCCTCAACTCATGTCAATAAGAATTGCTCTATTGTCTTTAAGAGAGCTACATCCATTTAACCAGTTCAGGATTTGTCCCACGCTGGGCCTGGGCAGCCTGGAGAAGGAGGAGAAGTCACCCTGACTAAAAGCAGATGGGTGAAGAACTGGCAGGGAGGAGCAACAGGATTATAAGGACAGAGGGGGGAGCTCATGGTGGAATACAGTGGGAGGGACAGGAGAGGTTAGATAGGAGCAGAAGGGAAGGGAGGCAGGAGCCAAAGGAAGAGGGATAGGTGCTGTGAAGTATGGGGTAATTAGGAGCTGGGATGGGAGGAGGAGCTGGAGGAGCAGATAAGAGTCGAGAGAGCAAGTGAGGCAGGAACAAGGATTGGGGAAGATGGCTTGATGGGGAAGGGAAGAGGAAAGAGCTGGAGGTCAGGGAAGTGGTCAATAGGCGCAGAGGTTGAGGTGACAGAGGCAGAAGCTGTGAAGCGCACTAGCAAAGTGTCTCTCTCCTCCCGTTCTAGTGGCTCATGAATATAGCAGATAACAGCCTGCTGTTGCTACCAGTTACGCTGTTAGGTCAGGGGTAGAGGCCTGTGCTGCGGATGGAAAGGTCTGAACGCTGCAGAGGATTTAAATTAAGACTCAATAACGGTCCACGTGCTAAAAAGCAAACTGAAAATACAGGATTTTTTATTATTAGGAAATTACTAGAGCTGGGCACTCTCCCCTTCTCCCAACCCCCCAAAAAGAGAGTTTTTCCACTGAGAAATGCAGATTCAGGTCAACCAAAACATTTTGTTAGTTCGTATCAAGTTTGCCAAATTCTTTCAGTCAGGGGGGAAAATTCTGAAAGAATTGAAAACTTTTATTGTCCCAATTTCTAAACAAAACATTTTTTATTTGAAATTCCTTTCTGTTTCAAAATTTACTTCAATTTCATTAAAATTAAAAAGCATAAAAGAGTAGAAACGAAACATTCCATTTCGGGTCAAACTGTTTTGTTTGACCCAAATGATTTTTTATTAATATTTATTTTTTGATTCAGCCAGTGAACTGAAAAGTGTCCATTATTTGCACAGCTCTAGATATTACATTTAAAAACTATGTTAAAAACATTGAAGTTGCACAGTTAAGCACTCAGCATTAGGAAATGCCAGAGTCAAGGTTGCCTTTGTAACCTTCATCGGGCTCCCTTGACTGCATGATGATAGCATGAGGTCATATAACTGAAGACTATATTTTTCCCTCACAGGATGGATGGCGCTCTGGAAGGAATTATGGTTGTGAAGGAGGCGGTTGTCTGTAATATGCCTGCTTTGTTTGTTGCAGCAGTTGGAAAGTGTGTGGTGAATGAGGCAGGGATTTGCAGAAAGAAAGGATGATCTCATAGTTCAGAAGAATTGGATTATCTCTCTGCCTCTGCCACAGACTTCCTATGTGCTGCTGGGCAAGTCACAAATCCAACTTCTCATAGGTGGCTAGTAACTGGGTGTTCCTCATTTACTGGGTGCTCAACGGGACACACTTGGGGCCTGATTTGCATAAGTGCTAAGCACTTACAGCTGCACCTGAAGTCAACTGGAGCTTTGCTTTGAACATATAAAGTGCTGTCTACTACTACTTACACTGGAAAAAAATAAATAAATCAGGTCCTAGTTATCTCAAGCTGGGCATCCAAAATTAGTTGACACTTTTGACCTTAATTTCTGTTTCAGTTCTCCAGTTGTAAAATAGGGATAATAATCTCATCTCACATTGTGAAAATAAATCAATTAATGCCAGATACTGTGGTGAGAGCACCATAGAAACATCCAAGAGGAAATTAATGATTTTGTATTCAATGCCGGGTGCGGATGGTTTGCTATAAATAAGACCCAGGTCCACAGGTGGAGAAAAAGCAGTATTGAATAACTATACACTCACTGAATGGAAAAAGTTGCATAGGACCATCTCATTAAAAACGATGATAATGCATAAACATAAGAGGCTTCACTTTGCAACCCTAACACTTTTTAATGTCATTAAATGTTGTTGCGGTGCAGTGTTCGTTTTCCAGAGAAAATGACAAAGAAAAATTCATCAAGAAAAGCTACTTATATCGAGTGTTGGAGAATAGGGCTCCAGACTGGCTTATGCCTGAAAGGTAGAGATATATGCTGGGTCCTCTTGGGGGCAGTTGTTCACTACACCACTGAGTTCTAGTTTTTATTTCTGGGTTACTTGCCTGTGTCTGTTGTTACAAAGCAGTCATATGAAAGCAGAACTAAAACCATCCTGTACAATAAGTTTGTTTGATGTATTTGTCACTAAGTTTGTATAAATCAGATGGTTATTTGGATCCTCTGCTTGTAAATTTCCTAAAATTATCAAGAAAATTATGAGGGGAGAACAACAAAAGCCCTCAGTAACTATTGTCCTAATCAAGGCTACCACTTCGCTGTTGAAAAGAGGACAGCAAAGCAGATTTGTATGAAAGCAAACAGCATGTGTTTAAAATAAAGTGAATCTCAACACCAGCAAACTCAAGTTTCCTTTCTGTGTGTTGCTTTATCCAGCTTCATTAAACTCAAATATTAAAGATAGTTACCTCAGTCTCCTAATGATTTCAGAAAGCAATCTCTCAATGTCCACCGCATCTTCCCGACAGCCTTCCTTCAAACATATTTTGAGAGAGCCTTTTCAAAACAAACACCAGATTCCACAAACAGGGATCCTATGCGGACCACCTGATGGTGCTTACCTGGGAGCACACAACATCCCAGCCTTAGGGCTTCTGAGTGTAAGACTTACATTAGAGAGCGAAGCTGGGTGAGGTAATATCTTTTATTGGACCTTTGTCTCTCTCCCCAACAGAAGAAGGTCCATTAAAAGATACGACCTCAATCTGATATCTTGGGACCGACACAGCTACAACAACACTGCATATAAGAATGACATCATCATCTTCCTTGGACAGCCCACAAGAAGGGGCCAGAGACAAGGGAAACGGCAAAATTCTGTGCCAACAGATCATGCCACTGGGGTGGAGGAGGGTCAGGTTTGCCTCCCTGCACCCATGGGAAGGGAATTCAGCCCTCAGAACTCATGGATCATAGGGGATCTGCTGGATCCGCCTCCAGTTCTTTCCCACTACTTGAATTGGTCTTTGAGGAAGTTTTGCTGCTTCTACTAACAAATGCCTCAGAGTTAGGGTGACCACATTTCCCTATGCTGAATACGGGACAACTGGTAAAATTACTCATATACAAGCGAGTTCAACGGCAATCAATCAGAACTATGAAGTACAAACGGTCAAATTAACATCAAGTGGACAGAGCCCCTGTTAAAAAGAAATAATGCGTAGTTGGATTCTTTTTATTTACCTTCTTATCTTTAAGGCTTCAGGGTTCACACAGGGAGGGGGTGACACACACATATACACCTTACCCCCACAGACATACACGGCGAGAAGCAACACCCCCCTGGTACACCTCTCTCATACGGGGGGGCGGGGGCGACCAACTGGCCCTCCCCTCCCTGCCCAGCACTCTCCGCCTTCCATGCCTGCCTGGGCCCCTGGGACGGACCCGCCTCTCCGGGTACCTGGCACCATGTCTACCCAAGGCAACACGTTGGGGGTGGGAAGCATGCAGGGTCACATCCCCCACTCCCCAGATTTCTGCCAGGGTTCACACCAGAATGTGGCCAGCAGCAGTCTTTCGGCCCTGTGCAGAAGGAAAGGGACGGGGGCTGCTTTCAGCCACAGGGGAGGTCGGGGGGGGGGGGCATAAAAGGGGGGGAAGGGGGGGGGGGGCAGCAGAGGCAACGTGGAACTGGCCGCTGTCTGGTGCTTGCCCACACTCACCAGCCACCGCAGCTCACAGTGTGCAGTCAGCCCCGGCCAGCACTCAGCAAGGGCTGTGCTGACAGATCAGCAGAGAATCAGCTCGCCCAAAGCGCTGCATCTTCATGCCACCACCAGCTTTGCAAATCCACCCGCATCATTGGCTACTGGATCCCACCCATTCATCACTGGTGGGAGGGTGGCTGGTGAGCAGGAATCTGGCCAGCAGCAGGACCCTCCAGTACAGAGGGAGAGACAGAAAATATGGGAAAATTTGCCCGTTTTTAAGAAAAAGTTGGGACACCTACAGGAGGGCGTAAATACGTGACTTTCCCTTTAAAAACAGGATGTCTGGTCACCCTACTCAGAGTCCCCGTGGCAGGGGATTTCACACTGTAGGCATGCTGCTTGCAAAAGGCTTGAGATTGCATCACCACTTGAGTAGATTCCTTGTCTATTCCTGTGGGAGAAGGATGTGGGGGAGGGAGGGGACTGTAGGCATCCATCCCCCGTCCCGTCTCCCTCTAAACTGGGCAGATGGTACACCTGGATTTGGAAATTATTGGCCTACAGCTGGATTTGGAAATTATTCCCATTTTACAGATGGGGAAGTGAGACAAGGGCAGATGAAGTGCCTTGCCCAAGGTCACACAGGAAACGTATGACAGAACCATGAATTGACCCCAGGACTTCTGAGTCTCAGACCAGCATCTTACCCAAAACACCGTCCTTTCTCCCAAAGGAAATTGTGGTCCAAATACTATCTGCCCAGTTTAGATATCCAATTCATGTTTCATGTTTGGAAAAAGCATCAAACGCAGTCAATAAGTAAAACCTCAGGAGTACGGACAAAAAGATATAGATCCAATTGAACCTGAACAAGTCAGGTTAAAAATAAACCACAGATTTCATCTCTTAAATACAAGTACTTGATAACACTGAGCTCCTACTATATTGTGACTATTCTGTAACAGGATAATGAAAATACTAATTTTGTAAAATGTCAAGGCTTTTTAAAAGCGCTTACGTATAATGTAGATAAATTTCACATAAGTCGAGCACACTCAAATAAAACTTAGTATGGTGCTCTGTCAGAAACATTCAAATTAATCCAGAGTATGCAGCTATATACTCAACAAATCAGCTTAATAACGAGATGGCAAGATCAGTTTTCAAACATCCATTCATCTGATGAAAAGAGCATTACTATATAAAAGCAAAGTATTACTACAACAGAGCATTTAAAACCTGATTTAGATGCTCAGATGAGTACTCAGGTATCTATAAAGGCATTAAATGACAGAGAAACCTTGTCCTGCAAGCATACATCCAATGAGATTACTCACCTGTGTGTAAAGTTACTTGCATACTTATTTGCAGAATCATAGGTAATCAAGTATTCTGTTAAGAAGGAATGAGGGTCTTGTGATCAAAGCATTGAGGAGTTGTGTGTTTCTATCTCAGCTCTGCCACAGACTTCCTGTGTGATCTTGGACGTGTCATTTAATCTCTCTGTGCCTCAGTTCCTCATTTGTAAAATGGAGAAAATACTTCCTTTCTCCCACCATTTGCTTGTTGTGGTGCTATGATAAACTCTCATCATTAAAGCACCTTTTTGCATGCAGGCGCAATGTTGCAGGAACCTGCAAGTCTAGCACCACACACAAGCCATCTGTCTCTGTGCACAATTCTGCCCTCCATCTGAGGAATCATCTCAGTCCAACCCTTTTCAGGGCAACAAAATGTTCAAACTAGTAATCAGAGTCTCTCAACAAATCTACTCTTTCCTGGGCTCTGCCCTCCATCTTCTTTTAAGTCTTTAAATCATGATTTGAGGACTTCAGTGACTCAGCCAGAGGTTATGGGTCTATTACAGGAGTGGGTGGGCGAGGTTCTGTGACCTGCAATGTGCAGGAGGCCAGACCAGATGATCATAATGGTCCCTTCTGGCCTCAAAGTCTATGAGTCTGAGTCCTTCTTCAGCTACTCCAGAGTCTTCGCCCCCAGCTCTAGCACTGAGCACCAGCCCCTCGGACTGAGTCTCTCTGAGGTCTCTGGTTTTTTTGCAGACTAACTCAGGCCCATTCACAGGAATTGCTCTGCTCCCTGTGGTTTCTTCTAGACTGAGCTCTCTGCCCTTTATCAAGGCCTAGTTGTCCATTAAGTTATCACCTGATGCCTAGCAGTACAACCCCTCTGTGTGAGACAACTAGTTAGGAACATTTTTGTACCTGTGCTATGAACTGGCTGTGATGGGGTAGAACTGTTTGAAATAGGACTACATTAACATGCACTAGGGAACTTTTAGTGAATGCTAGCAGGATTCACTCAGACAATTAGTGCACATCTTGCTGGTGCACAGTAAAATTTACACCCTACTAGTGCAGACTAATGCACTGTGTGGACAAGCTCTAAGACATACCTCCTTAAGTAAGACATGCATGTTGTGGATCCCACTATTGGACTGTATGATGCAAATCAACATCTCTATATGGCACTGCTAAATTACAAATTAACCCTCACTAAAAGAAGATCAGGTCATGTCAGCTAGAAGAACAGTACTGTATGATCAGTCTTAATATCATTATCAAGCAATCTGTGCCAATCTGATTGGCAGACGATGCGCTCGGACTCCAAACTCAGGGCTCCAGCTGTTGGATTAATGGACCATTTGTCCCCTGCCAAGCTGCATTTGACCATCCCTTCCTGTTGATTTCAGCAGTGGAATCGCACAAGCATTAAATGTCACCAAAGGGGGGGGAAGTGCTCAAGGTTTCATGGGATTTGTCCATAGATAGTATTTCCAAGTATATTACTTCACATTACAGTAGATTTTCTCCATTTAGAATAAGAGTCCATCCCACCAGAAGCACAGGGTTCCTTAGACTCGAGTCAGATTAAACCAGATTGGAGTTCTTGAACTATTGCGTGATAAATTTTCTGTAGAGTTTGTGGTCAACAGATCAGATTTACTCTCACTAGTCCAACCCCATGCGTTTAAATTGAGCCCAGGATTTGGCACCAAGTATTTTTTTCAGTAGATTCTTGACTGAATTGGTCACTGTTCCATATAACACTTTTTTTCAGTCCCCTCCTATAATCAGTGAGTGAAATTTGACTCTGTGCAAAGGGCTAGCACAAGCCCTGTGTACCACTCTATCCCACTTCAGCCCTCAAATTAGGATTGAAAATGGAGCATGGCCCTGTGCAGGGTGAATTTCATCACAGAGAAATACAGTTATCTCCTTCTGATTGGAAGATGGAGAACACTTAACATACAGAAGAGAAGTTATGTGAATATACATCTCATACAACCGATATGTTCATATACACACACAATCCACATGGTGCATATTAACTCTAGAATCTATATAACAACTTCCTGTAACATTCTGAACAGTGGCTATTCAGAAGCATTCAATTTGCTTTTGAAATCCTGAGCCACTATGGATATACACAGCCACAACAGGAAGGATGTGTTATGCTTTACATCTTGACTGAGAACACTAGCTGTTGTTAATTGCTCTCATGATTATGACTCCAAACACTTCCTGACAAATGAATGGTGCTATGTATTGGCTTTTAAAAACCTGCCATTAGCTCAGCTAGGCAGGGAAACCAAAACCTGTACTGCTAAGAAACTGACAGAAATATGTTTGTTTCCACCAGTATTACAAAGAAATAGCTGGTGCTTTTGAGGCAATTTTTCATAATGGATAAAGGCAGTTCTCTTAGGCAAAACCTGGTTTTACACTCCTAATTCCCTACCCTACCCAAAAGCAGTAGTACACAAGTATTGTGGCAGTGATGAGCTCCCAAAATCCTAATAACCGGTTCCCTACCAGGTCCTCAGCGGCACTTCGGCAGCAGGGGAGTCTTCACTCACTCTGGGTTTTCGGCAGCATGTCCTTCACCCGGAGCGAGTGAAGGACCCGCCGCCGAAGACCTGGTAGGGAACCACACAGTGAGTACAAGCCCCATGTGCTTGTCTCCCCCCAACACCCATCCGACCCCAACCCACGTCCTGCCCCCGACTGCCCCCCTCAGAACCCAAAACCCATCAACCCCCCCCGCTCCTTGTCCCCTGACTGCCCCCTCCTGAGACCCCTCACCCTAACTGCCCCCCAGGACCTCACCCCCTACCCAACTCGCCCCACTCCATAACCCCTGACTGCCCTGACCCCATCCACCACCACCCTGACAGACCCCCGGAACTCCCATGCCTACTCAACCCCCCCAGTCCCCATCCCCTGACCGCCCTCTCCAACTGCTCCCTGCCCCATGTCCAATCCCTCCTCCCAGCCCCGGCCCGGCACCCTTACCATGCTGCTCAGGGCAGCATGTATGGATGCCGCGTGGCCCGTTGGAGCTCGCGGCCCCACCCCCTTACCATGCCGCTCAAAGCGGCACGCGCTGAAGAGCTGGGGGTCAGGGCTGATGGGGGGTTGGGATCAGGGGGGTGCCCGGCTCAGAGGGGCTGGGCTTGGAGCTGGGGGTCAGGGCTGATGGTGGGTTGGGATCAGGGGGGTGTCCGGCTCAGAGGGGCTGGGCTCAGAGCTGGGGGTCAGGGAGGTGTCTGGCTCAGAGGGGCTCGATTTGGAGCTGGGGGTCAGGGCTGATGGGGGGGTTGGGATCGGGGGGGGTGTCCGGCTCAGAGGGGCTCAGTTCGGAGCTGGGGGTCAAGGCTGCGAGGGGGGGAATGAGGCCGGGGAGGGTGCCAGGCTCAGAGGGGCTGGGCTCAGAGCTGGGGGTCAGGGCTGTGGAGGGTGGGGTGGGATGGGGTGCGGGGGGGGGTCCAGCTCAGAGGGGCTTACCATGCTGCTTACTCCTGCCTCCCCCGTCTCCCGGAGCCTCAGCTGCCGCGTCCAGGAGTGGCCCTGGGCAGCACTGCAGAGGCGTGGCTCCAGCGGGGCCTGAGCTCCCGCCGCTCAGCCCGGAGCTCGGAGCCCCACTCCCTTACCACACGGCTCTGAGCGGGAGGAGTTCAGGCCACGCGGCTGCAGCGCTGTCCAGTGCCGCTCCTGGACGCGGTGCGCTGAGGCTCCAGGGGAAGGTGGAGGGAGCCTCCGACATTCTCTTGGGGGCCCCTGTGGCGCCCGGAGCAAATTGCCCCACTCCCCCCTCCCCCCCCCCCCCCCCCCCCCCGGGGTGGCCCTACCACCATCCTGTTTCTGGCTGGCACTGGTTGCGCGCTGTGGTGGCTGGTGAGTGCAGGCAGGTGCCAGGTGGTGGCCGGTTTACATGTTGCCCACCCATCGGCCCTTTACATGTTCCCGCTCTCGCTGTCCTCTCCCTGCTTTGCCCCTTCACCCCTCCCCAGCCCCTCTGCTCCTCCATATCCCCCCCAGTGGGGTGCGTCCCGCTCCCAGTGCTGTGCAGAGAGCCAGCCCCTGGTCAGAGCGCTCAGCTCACCAGCAGCCTGGCTGGCAGGCTCCTTCCTCCCCCCACTGCCTCTGGCTGGGCCAGAGCCCTGGGAAAGCCCAAGATCCTCCAGCCTGGGGTACTGGCCAGGAGAAGCCAAGCCATGCGTGCGCCAAAGGCCCACACAGCCCTGGCACGGGGAAGCCTCTCTGACACTCAGCTAAACTCTGGAGTGTGGGGGTGTGTGGGGGGGGAACTGGGGGGGGGTAAAGCAATTTCCAGCCTGTTCGCACCCTGACCCTGCAGGCTCCACAGCAACCCCCTGGGCAGGGGCATAGCACCCTCTTCACCTGCCCGCCTACCCATCCTGGGTCCTACCCCCAGGGAGTGCAGGGCTACTCTGGCCCCTCGGCACCCTCCTCTGCTGAGCCACCTCTCTGGCCGGGTTCACTGAAGCCCCTGCAGTCAGGTTCCCTGGGCCCTGGTGCACAATGCATCCTTAGGGCTTAACTCCTTCCTGCCTGTGCTGTAGCTGGGGGACAGTAGATGACTGGGTTATGTCGGTGGCCAGCAGCAGCCTGGAGATGTTAGCTGCCTTTTGACACTGTGTGGGCAGGAAGGGACAAGGTGCTTCGAGCCACAGGGGAGAATGAGGGAACAGATGAGTTCTGCAGAGACACAGGCCACGTCATCCCTTCCCCCCTCAGCTGGAAGCAGCTCCCATCCCTTCCCTCCTGCACAGTACCGAAAGGCTGTTGCTGGTGTGAACTCTGGCAGAAATCTGGGGAGGGGAGCATGTGACCCTGCATGCCCCCTCGCCAGGTGTTGCCTTGGGAAGACGTGGCAGCAGGTACCAGGAGAGGCGAGTTTGTCCAGGGGGCCCAGCTAGGCATGGAGGGTGGAGAGGGCCAGGTAGGGAGGGTTGGGTTGGGGAAATAGAATTGAGTGGGCTGACTCATGGCTGCAAAGAAGTCAAAAGGACATTTCAGTAGCCTACCAGGAAAAGGAAGTTTTAAGAGAACAAACATTACCATTTTGCACCAAAAAATGACAACATTTAGTTTCTCAAGAAATTCACAATTTGTCACGTGCATTTTAAAAAAATAGCCAACATATTTTAGAAGTGAATTGAGTTAGTGCATCTACAAATGTGAGAAATTAAGCAAAAGTGCAGGGGGGGGGGGGGACGACACCATATATCCCTCTTCAAAATACCAAGAGGAAGGAAGGTCCGCTATTATGGTGGATAATTCACAAAAGAAAGAAAAAACTCTGGATAGCAAATCCAGTCCTAATTCTAAGCGTTTCTATTAAAGGATCATGATTTCTCTATCCAAATGCTATATGGTAAAACACTAAAGCAGAACTGTCTTGCGCAGAAATCTCTGTATAGCTCATCATCTTTGAATGAGATGCTTGGCCCTTACCACATATGCATTCAGCAACATAGTATGTGACTGCTTACTTCACCTTAACATGCCAGGTATTCATGTCTGTGACTAAAAGCTGAAGCCAAACACATGACAAAAACATAATTTAAAATGTAAGCAGTTGAAGAATATAAAAACAAATGTGTAATAAATGTGGTTCCTAGTATTCCTATGTGTCAATGGCTTGACATACAAAGAAAAGATTTACTTTTTTTTAAAAAAAGATAAAGCTGCTATTCATAAATTATAGATTATTCTTTTTTCTACAGATACATTGTTTCTTGTTATTTTTAGAAGGCTGTGCACGGACACACAAAATGATGGTTTTATTCTGATCATTCACAACTCACAAAGAGAAGAGCAAATTCACCACTACTTGCTGACCCTATGGAGGCTGTAAAACAGCAAAGAAAACAGAGGAACTTCCCTCAAGCTGCTCATTGTAGTGGATTGGCACGTAGCAAACTGAAAAGGAGAGATATTCATAAATTAAGCTGCCATTCAAGCTTGCTGAATGGTTTTTTTTTTTTTTTTTTTTTTCTTTTAAGCACCCTGCTCTGGGTTTATGATAAAGTACATTTAAGTCTTCATTATTGGTGGGGATTTAAATATAACCACCTTGAACCAAATGACGTGCATTATTCACAGATCTAAAGAAAAAAAAATCTAGTTATTAAACAGATACTTCTTCCTGGTTTTGGATGCTGTTAAGTAGCATGAAAGGCACTTGGCAATTCCTTCAAGAAGTGATGTCTAAGTGGTTTAAGCTTCAGCTATGAAATGCCTAGATTCCCTAGAATCTCAGCTTCAAATGCTAGAGCAGGGTTAGCTCAGTCCATCCTCCTTCTGTGGGAGATATTATCTATCTTGTTCATACATTGAAACCCTCCCATATCATGTGGTTTACTCTGTGCAAGGTCTCAAAAAAACTAACCACATTATCCTGCAAACACTAACTACCAGGTGCACTGCCCTGTTACTGCAAGTAGTCTCATTTAAGTTAAGGGACCTACTCATAGTAGTAAGCACTATACCATGTAGTAAGTGTTTGCAGAATTAAGCCCTATATGCGATCTACTCTGGATGAACATTAAAGACTCAATGGCATTTTACATAAGATTAAGGATTTAACACAGTGTCCTTTGCCAGAAATCTACACCATGCAGTTCCAGGCTTATCTGCCCTCCCACCTCAGAAGAGTCCATATTTTAAATGGAGGGTTAATAGAGTGATTCCTTTAGTATGTTTGTAGTTGATAGTGTGCTTTGGAACCCTTTGGAATGAAAAGTGGTATACAAAGGTTACATATTTATCCTTATTTCTCAACACAGTATTTTTGCAACTGTATGTTGACTAAACTACAGCCAGTTTATTCACATGCAGCTTTCAGTTCAAAACAAGAAAACATGGCATGCAACATCGTGAACTGACGTGCCCAGTACCAGACTATCTTACCGAGAGCTCTAACCGTCGAGGGCTTTTTCCTCCTCCCATTTTTGATATGGGAGGATAAAATGCCATCCGGTATGGGAGGATAGTGTCTAATAAGTATACACATGCTGCACTTCACATAGTGAAGCAGTTTAATCACTATTATTATTTCATACTTATATTGTAGTAGAGTCCAAATGTCCTAAACATAACTGGGACCCTGTTGCTAAGCACTATACAAACACATTTGAAAAAAAAAATAAAAAAGTGTCTGTGTAATCCCTGACTTCCCTCAAGTGAACACCAGCAGGGACAGAACACAGAATTGTCACCGTTAAAAGCATAGACAGCCACCATTTGAGCTTTTTTAGTTGAAGGGAGAAGGAGGCTCTTATACTCCACATAGGTCAGCCAAGTATGCATCTGCTTATCTAACATATACACACCTAGAACATAAAACTTTTCTAATGCACTGCAACCTATTTGCCCTTATTTTGGATGACATATACTTGTTCTAGATCACGTGTATAACTCACTCATGACTAATGCAGCCATCCTAAACACACACTGATAAAACCTTTATGCTAAACATAGTATTGTATATCCTCCCTTTCTCTAGATACATATACAATACACTGCACATATGCATGGTGGTTTCCACTATAAACATCAACAAATCAGCATTTGCCTCGGTATGTCATTGCCTGTACTGTGTGAGATTTCCTAGTCCCAAACCCCTCCATACTTCTCATTACCACTATGGGTTAAACGTTGCCCTTGTTTAGTGCTTTCACTGTACATGCGTTTGAAGGAAGGGGCAAGTTGTCTGTCTCTCTTGTAAGCTTTTTCCATGTTTCTGTATCAAAGAATGTTCAGCTGTGAAAAGGCAGGTTTCCAACCCTGCCTGATGCATATTTCAAGGGAAGAGAGCTCACCATCTGCTCAAATAGAGGATGATTTACAACTCTGTTACAATATGTTGTTCTTTTCCATCCCCTGTATTCTCCATCGTAGAGGCTTCTATAGGAAGACTACAAACTTTGGAGGATATGGAACACAAAACAGCACCAATTTCCAGTACAAATTTCCTTACAACTAGGAACCTAGAATCTGATGGAGCACCGAGACAGCCAGGGCTTCTATCACAGTCTGAAAAGGCCAGCACTGCGGAACAGAGTTCTGCCAAGATGGACAGCATTGAAGAATACCTCAGGATGACAAGCACCAATATAGACTATTTACTCTGCTAGGAAGTTGGAATCCTCCTGTGCCAGGCATTTCTGAAAATTCCTTTTCTTAACCTCAGTTGACCATCTCAGTTCATACTCAGAATATAGTCTGGTGTTGGTGGTATCATGTCAGACTAGAAAGCATTGTTCAGTCTTTAATATTAGCCCCTCACTTTCCTTTGTACGGAAGAGAAAATCCTCTCTGGATTTTAGAGAGGACGTTTAATTCTGGAAGAAGAGGAGGAAAAAAGGAAATAGGAAAGAAGAGTGAGGTTTGTATTAAGATTGACTTTTGGATAATAATTCAATTAATTTAATTAATTCAGTATCTGTCAGAAAATCTTATGTGATCTTTTATCAAAAATGTAGGTGCTATCTCTGTTTTTTTATTTCCTTTTACCTCTTTTTTATTCCTCTCTTGCTTAGGATTTTGTGTTTCTCTTCTCTCTCATTCCTATTCTGTGAACATTTTCCCTCCATATTCTACTATCCCCTTTTGAAGTCCCCTCCACCCCATCTTTTCCAGAAGTGACTGATGCGGTTCTCCGTTATCCCTCCCCATGGAAGGCCAGGCCTGGCAATAGACCCTTCACCTTGGCCAAGATCTGCAAACAGCTCCTGCTACAGCCAGTCAACACTTCTCCTTTAGTTAGTACAAAGAGCGCAGACACATACTAGCTGATATTATGGCTACAGCTGGGCAGGAACTGGATTGTTTTAATTTCATGGGAAATTCTGTGATTTTGAAACTTTTTCCATTCCAAAAATTCTAAGTTTCCCACAAAAGGAAATTCTAGGGGGAAAAGTAATTTCAGGTTGATCAAAACATTTTGTTCCAATAAAATCAAATCTTTTTTTTTAATTTTACATTGTATAAAATGCAGTTTTAAAACACTGAAACAAAAAGTAATTTTGAAACAGAAAATCGAAACATTCCATTCCAGAAAGGTCACAGAGTGTTTTCACCTTTTCAAAATGCATTTAAACAACAACAACAAAAAATTCTGAATAAAACAATGAAAATCAACATATTCCTCTGAACATTTCGCTTTTGACAAATCAGCATTTTCTGATGTAATTTCCATCAGAAAATTTCTGACCAGCTCTAATTATGGGCTCTTTGTATATGTTCAGTGTCCAATACATGTATGCAAGTTGAACTGCATGCTCTCACAAACGCATGCATGAAACCCCAAATTGTGTATGTGCGATGGAAGCTGCCTGCATAGAAATTAGAGGTAAATATGCATACACACTTTGAAAGCATACTTTGAAAATATGGGTCTATATGTGCATGCAGACATCTCTCTCTCTCTCACACACACACACACACACACACACACACACAGGAAATACACTGCTCTGTCATGGAGAAATTTCTTTTTGTTCCTTCTTGTTTTTTTGTTTCCCTTCATCCAAAATAGAAGTCATTCTAACTGAAAGCACAATTGCTCTACATCTGGGAAAATACGGACAGCAAGGATTGAGTGGAAACTGAGTATAGCGCTGAAGATTTGCTCCTAATTAGGTTTATATGCTATAAAATTCAATACAAATTGTAACAGTGCTTTAAATAAGGAATCTGCACTGGGTGTAATATTATTATTTACTACATGGCACCATAAACATGGATGATGGTTTACAGGCACAAAATAAAACAAAATCCTTATTCCAAAAAAATTACAATCTATGGCCCTTTTTCTGCAATAAACTCTGTGTGAAGGAGCCCCTGTATCCATGTGGCGTCACATTGACTTCAATGGGATGCTGTGCAAGTGTGAAGGTCCATCAACATGTATCCAATTGGAGGAGAAGGGCCATCTATTGTATTAAATGATAACACAAGGGGAAAAGATAGGAATATGAGAAAATGGGGTATCATTCATCTGCAGGATATGAGAGTTGTAAAGTTTGAAGATTGCTTTTGTTTGGTGTTTTAAAAGTCTCTTCTCTTTCCATTGTTATAATATTTTAATCTTTCTTTCTTGGTGTTTCACTGTCCCTAGACTCTCAATACCCCAACAAGCTCTTATTGAACTTAATTCATGCCGAATATGACCATCTTGAGTGGAAAACATACCAGAGATGAATCGTCCCCTACGTGTTTTCCAAAGAAATTATAAGTGTAATTTTTTGCAGCTGGCTGGGAGCCTGAATTGTTGCTCGTGAAAGGAAACATGGAAACAAATAGTACAAGAAGGAATCATTTAAAGCCTAATGAACCTAGGTATGGATTCTAAATGTGAGCTATAAGGCTTTACTGCCTGTGCTTTCAGAGAATGTATTTTCAGTGGGATTACTTTGAGGTTATAAAAACATTTCTTTCACCCAGAGTAGAAATATAGCAGGTACCCTGCTAAGTGCAAGTGGGAACCTGCATGTTCTTCATTAAGAATGCATAGGAAACTTCCATAGCCATGTTCCATTTTTTGTCTCCAGAAAGAACTATTACATAATAGGAGATGGTGCTGTTTATATTGGCTAACATTAAAAGATCTCCCTGGATTGGATTCCTGGAATTTCATTTAGATTTTCGCTTCACTTTCCAGGGTCTCTCTATCTGCTTTGAGAAATGTTTTTATATGCTTCCAGGACTTCACCCACTCCCTGATTCTCAGGCTTGATCATTCTTAGCTTCCACTCCTGTTTCTCTGCTTTCAGGCTCTCTCAATCATCAGTTTCCAGGACTCTGTCAAATCTATTTTCTGCCCATTATATATAATCTTTGAGTACATATCATTAAGGATAAAACATTCCAGGGATGTTGTACTTGTCCCCAAAACAAGCATCACATATCCAGGACATTCAAACTTTAGGTTAAATTCAAGAACAATGCAAACATGTTAAGGTGTGGAAATGCGCAGTTGAGACACCCTGCCCTATAGTGATGCCATGCAATAACCGTACAATTATGATTAGTGCATAAATGTTTGTAGTCACCAATTAAATTAAGCTTATTTCTAAAAAGACTTTTTCCTCCACTGCCTCCCCCCCCCATGATGTCACTGCAGGATAAAGTGTTTTAATTTTGCAGTGGATGCGCTGTATTCCTCATATGTAACAAAGTGTTTGTAACCCTGTTTTAGGAGTGCAAAACTCAACTCAGCCTTAACTCTGAAAATGCAGCTGATACTTCCATAATGGAGAAGAGATGATAGGTCTGTATTTACTTTCCTACAGAAGAGTTTCTGAGGGGATACAATGTAGTCTAAAAAGACAGTGATTTTAAATACTTAGGAAAACCAGACACACCTTCCCCTCCAACAGGAGGAAATGGCAGTAGGGGGGATGGGAGGGTAAGAAGTACTGCCCTATTATCGCACAGATACCCTGAGATCCCAGGGGAAACGTGGTTCCACACACATGAATTCTAGCATATCCATGCAGAGAGATGCCTTCATCCATCCTGCTCTCTAGCCACCATTCATTCAAGAGCATGTGCCATTGCAAAGAGGGCAGATGCTGCAGAGGAGGAAACTATTGTCGCAAGGAGTAACTAACTCATATAGTTTTCAATGTTATTGCTATATCAATTTAAAATGCACAGCAAAGACCCGTGTAATAAGTAGCAAATGAATCCCGGATTCTTTACCTCCTTGGCAGGCCCTAAACTTCAGCTCTCCTACTTGAGACTCTCCTCCACGTATCCTCAACACCATACTCCATAACCAACTTTGATGCACTCACAAATCAGAGATGGACAAGACCTATTGCATCTATATAGACCAAACCCCTGCCAAAGCAGGTATCTTTACATATACTACCTTGTGTTTTGTTCAGTCCAGTATTAAATGACCCAAACATTGGGCTTCCACTATGTGTAACTCACTCTGATGCCACATCCATTACATTATAGACATCTCAACTGCCACTTGGCTCTTCTGAATGGATCGTTTCCTGCTCCTGCACCACAGGAAATGCAGCTCCTGACAGTACTGACTAGAATAATGCATGACAGACACTGTGACAGGTCAGAGCTGATGCAGAAATAATTGTAGTATTTTGATTTTTGTATTTTCTAGTCCATATAGTAGATTTTCCCCTCTTTATTTGGCTTTGGACAAGTGCTGGAGTGCCTTTTCCAACTGTTTGACGTTAGGAACATTTATCATAATTATCTAAAAAAAATTGCTGCATTCAATCTTAAAAGGAAATTTGTATTTTCTCTCCTAACAGAAAATCATGGCCTTTTTAATGTCCTAGAATAGCAAGCTGATAATAAGATTAGTTTTCATATTTTGATGCATACAATAATATTTATTTCAGATGTCTCCACTGTGGTATTTTTGTTTGATTGTTTGTTTTATAAGTGAACACGCTTCATGTTCTAATAGTTACAGCTTAATTCTTTTGCATGCATCAATCATGCTGGGTCAGGATCATATATAATGGTGCCCTCTAAGAACTAAATAGCACACTTGGCTGAAAACCCATCTGTTATTGCATACATTTCCAGTTCAAACAGATTCCCTTACTAAATCATGAAAGCCTTTAATACGTAGAAACGATGGGATTAAATATGTTGCCTTTGAATATATTTGTTCTCTTCTATTTCAGAAGTACAGCATTAGTTAGAATTATTCATTTTATTTAAAGGTATATCTCTAGTGCTAATCAGTTCATTAAACTCTAGGATCTATGTCCCCGAAGAAAATGAGGTTCATTTTCAAACAAGATTCTTTAATGTTGGCAATCACAGGGCCTGGCTGTTTTTAGTAATTCTGAGATTATGTAAATCAGTGTTCAACACAAATGATAATCTAGGGTTACCATACGTCCGGATTTTCCCGGACATGTCCGGCTTTTGGGGGCTCAAATCCCCGTCCGGGGGGAAATCCCCCAAAGCCGGGCATGTCCGGGAAAATCGGGAGGCTCGGCCAGGGCCTCTTTGTGCGGGGCCGGGGGCATGGTGCCCGGCCGGGAGCCGG